>NC_092863.1:86819446-87088901 GCF_032062135.1 Pyxicephalus adspersus
AAAGAATATTAAGTACACATATATTGTGTACACATCTATGTGTCATATTTAGAAAATTATACAATTTTTCATTATAACCATATACTGATATCCTATTTATATATTTATTTGTTCCAGCGGAGTTCTTCATCCTGTTCCACTGCGGTACTTAATCCTGTTTCTTTAAGCGGAGTTCTTCATCCTGTTGCACTGCGGCACTTCATCCTGTTTCTTCCAGCGGGGTTCTTCATCCTGTTCCACTGCGGCACTTTATCCTGTTTAGTTCAAATTTACTTACCTGCCAGTTAAGTATAAATATTTGAACACACACAAATTGTTTTAAAAAAAAATAATTATAGTGTAAAAAAAGTACGACAAAAAATTATATTTACCTTTTTTAAAATTTTTTTTGGGATGAATGTTTGGAGTGCCCGCAGCTCACTTCTCGCCTCGGGAACTGTCTTGGCCACTTCCTTCCATCGGTGCTACATGACCTCCATTTTCTCCAAAATTTCATTTCTTTGTGAATCAAACTCTGTGTATAAATAAAAAAGAATATTAAGTACACATATATTGTGAAGCCGACACATGGATCTGAGACATTTTCACATAAACAATATATGAATGCTTACCAACTCTTTTTGCCATCTGCCCTGACGTGCCTGGCTCAGGACTTTCTCGCTCTCCCTCTGATACTGTAATAAGAGCAAACACAAATAAAAAGTTAAATTACACACAATTATATGCAACCTACCTCTCTAAAATTTGGGTACATACGTGGCTCAATTTCCACCACAGACTGGACTACCTCCTCTTCTGCGAAAACCAGTATCAACTCTGCAAAAAAAAAAAATTAAATACATATTTGCACTATATGTAAAAATAATCTATTTGCCATATTTAGAAAATTACGGTATACAATTTTTCCTTATAACCATATACCGATATCCTACCTTCCACCTCTACTGCCTCCTCCGGACGGCCAGGCTGGTCAATTGACCCTACAATCAACTCTGCATAAAAAAAATAAAATACATGTTTGCACTATATGTAAAAATAATCTATTTGTCATATTTAGAAAATTATACATTTTTTTCGTATAACCATATACCGATATCCTACCTTCCACCTCTACCAGCTCCTCTGGACAGCCAGCCTGGTCAGGGGTCCCCAGAATGCACTGTGCATAAAAATCAAAAAAATTTTGAAACTATATGGAAAAATATGTTTTTTTATGTTTACAAAATTATGCATTTTCTCTTATTAAATATATACCAATATCCTACCTTCTGTCTCTACCGGCTCCTCCGGACGCTCCTGCGGCTGCTCCTCTACCTCCTGAGCACGCCGTCCTAATGCATAAAAGCAAAAACATAAGCAAAAATTGACATAAATGAATAAAATTTTTTTAAGATTTCAAAAAATTTTTTTTAAAGAAATGCAAATAAATTAAAAATAAATTTGCAAAAAATTACATAACTTTTAACAAATATTTTCGAAAAAAATTTACTTGCACAAAGTGACAAAATTATTACTTACGTTTTCTGTCAATACGCCGCCTCAACGTATGCAGTACGTCCCTCTCTCTCAGTTCTTCAGATCAGACCACCTTTTCCGCAACTGATCTTTCGAACGCTCAACATGAAATTTGTGCCGCAACCTCCTCTGCAATTTCTCCAATATCAGGTTTTTTCTGGCATTCTGGGCTTTATAATGCCCCCTTCTACCATCTTTATCACTTTTCTCCAGGACCTCCACCAAAACCTCAATCTCCTCACTAGACATAGGTGTGGCTCTCCTGGAAGACATAATTGCATCACAGACAAAGATATCTAGCAGGAAGTGGGTGGGTGTTTGCAAAGTCCTGTGGGAAATCACAAGTGCAAAGTGCAAGAGGGAAGTTCCATAATTCTTGAAAATCAGAAGCGATGGCCAGCCATTCCTCTGGTGTATCAGGAAACTGAAAGAAGAATATAGGAAGAGTTTAATATGCATAATAATATGTTAGATTTATTTTTCTTGCAGACTTCCTCCTGTACTGAAACTGCAGAGAGCTCACCTGCCGCTACAACCTCGACTCCTATGGGTTCAAGTCAAAAAAGGGGTCAGAAAAGGAAAAATCAGGAGCTAGAAAAAAGGAAGCTTTCAAAAAAGCCATGTCCATATTACATGAAAAAGAGGATCACTTGGATGGCTTTGGCTTCTATATCGTGTCAAAACTACGTCAGATGAGCCCAGAACAAGCAGGTGCTGTGGAGATCATGACAGATTTGGTGCACAAAGGAATGAGGAACCAACTTAACCCACAATTCCTTACCTATCCTTATCCACAGCCTCAACCTGCCCCTGTACAAACACAACGCCACCCTTATGAGTTTCAGCACTATCCTTCCTCCAGCACACTGAATCAATACAGTTTTGGCAATGAAAGCCACCATTACACTGATTTATAGTGTGGGGTGTATTAATTTAGTTTTAATGGTTTTGTTTTAATAAAGGTTATTTATTGTTATTGTTATTTATACTATTGTTATTTGTACTTTATAATTAGCACTTTGTTAATAAACTTTATCTTTTGGTTATGAAGCAAATATGTCATTTTTTTTAATGATTATTAAATGGGGCCCCTTACCTTCATGTACTCATCTTTCAAGCATTCAATAATTGCTGCACATGTCTCGGGGATGATATGACCCGTTGCTTGCGGTGAGATCCCGGTGGAGAACTTCATGTCCTGCAGAGATCTTCCAGTGGCAAGGTATCTCAGGGTGGCGATCAACCTCTGCTCAGGTGTAATGGACTTCCTCATGAAGGTATCTTGTTTCTGCAGAAAAGGTGTAACTGCAGAAAGTAATTGTTGGAAGCTGACATCTGACATACGCAGATAATTTTTGTAGTCATCTGGGAATGCGTGGCGCAGTTCCCGTAGCAGACTGTCATGTGAAATGTTGTCTCGGTCCAACAACCAATCCTTGCACTACATTCGCCGCTTCTTCTTCTTCTTAACCTCCTCCTCTTCAAGCACACATATCAAAGCAAGAGCTGCTTTCTTCTTCCTTGAAATAAATTTGAAGGGCATATGGCACATAGGGAGAAAGGAACAGTGTGGTGAATCTTTATTCGTTTGATCCGAACGTTCGCACACAGTATTCACTTCCTGTGGTGCACGTCACTTCCTGTATCGTTCAAATGATCGCATCTATCGTGTGTACAATATCTGCGAACGATCGTGTTGTTATCTGTATGTACAGGATCCGTGCCATACGATCGTTCGCAGATATCGTGCAGGATCGTTTGTCGTTCGTTTACCAACGATAAAAATTGGAAGTGTGTACGCAGCTTTAGTCTTTTAAGAAGATAATTAAAAAAAAAAAGTAGTACAAAGAACTATGTATATAACTATTTAAGCATATATGCTCATTTGGACCATCTAGTCGGAAGTACTTACATCATGCTCAGAATCGTACATCATGCTCGTATCTATATATTTTGTGTAGACAATTTCCATTGATGCACATCCTAAGTTTCGTTTTTTAATTTAAAATATAAATATTGTTCCTTCTGAAGAAGTAGTCGGATCAGACTGTAAAATGCATTAGCTTTTAAATTCTAATTTCCTTGCCTATCACCTTCAAAGGCTTTTTGATTATATACATTGTTGGAATTTATGCAAAAGCCAACCGCTTCATAATGTCAGTGAGGTATTAGACTTCCACAGAAGTATACTTTATATGTGACAACCAGACATCATTTTTATGTATTGTGCACTATTGTTTAATTTTTAAGAAATTAAGTTCTTTGATGTATGTTTTTAACAATTTATGTTACAGATTGTATTAATTGTATGTGCTATTGACTATTTTGGTACACTTCGTTTCATTACTTTTGATGAAGTAATACCCTTTGCTTTTTTAACTCTTATATTCCTTTAACCATCATTTTGTGCTGGAATTGGCATTTTATCTAGCTACCCAAAAAAATATATTATCGTACATATATCCCTGTTCAGTTAGCTATCTGAAAATAATTTTTTTTCTAGAGCAACAAATTAAGTGAACTGAGAGTGATTATTTATAATCTACCACCAAGTAATTGAGAATTTTAAAGAAATTTGGGACTTCTAGAAAAACAAAAGGTAAACAACCAATAGTGCTCACAGCCCTCCTCTATTTGTGTTCAGTTGCCTGGTCATGCTGTGTATCAGTTCCCTACAGAGAAGAAGACAGGGTCCATAAATATTTGATTATTGCATCAAATAAAACATTTCTGAGGGCTGGCCATGGTGATAAAGTAATGGATTCCACTTTCATCCAGTCAGAGTTCATACAGATTGTGTTTACGGGGACATTAACAGACATCAAGTTGGTAGGAGGTCTTTGGCAACCACTGTTGTTTTGAACTTTACTTGAAACTTTGAGCCTATTTTGTTAATGTTCTCCAAGACTGGAGAAGATAGACGATTATGTTTAAACATATTGATCCAGCAAACCTAGAATGGATCTAGTCCAGGGTTGAAAACATTTGCCAAATGATACCAAATCTGTGGTTTCTTGGTTTGCTGGATCACCCAGGTTCACCTCTGAAAGTCTATCTTCTTTAGTCTTAGAAAGCTTTTCTAAATCTGACCGTTTGAAAGGAATTTCTTAGGAGGGACTGCCCTGCTTAGCTATTAATTATTTGTTTCAGAGTTCCCTTTTCATGACGATGCTGCACCTGTTGGTCAAAGGCACTAATGCTTGAATTTTAGGTCGGGCCATTGGAAAAAAGAGATTGGGGAAACAATAGTCAGGCCCCTATTATCCTAATTGCAAATAAAATGAACACTTTGTGAATGGCTCAACTGTTTTGTTTTCACATAATGATTTGAAACCTGTTGTAAACTATTTTACTCTACAACTGACTCTGAAATTTTTTATAAGACCTAGCCGTGACAGCTGGGTGGAGCAAGGAACTTTGCTGCATCTACAATCTACCCTAAAGCAATATTTGGGTCATGAAATATCACATTTCAGTTTGGTACAAAAATACAAGATATCTAAAAATTAGGAGGTGGCATCTTTTGGGGGTGACCAGGAGCTAAGTTTTTCATATACATTTCCAAAATCACAAATAAGCAAAGGATCTTTTTGAGGATAGCATTCTATAAAATCTTAAATGCCTATTTAGACCAGCAAGATTTACAGCTAATCTTTTCACATCCTAGCTCAAACAGGGTAGAAATATTCCTATCGCTTTTAAAATTCAAAAGAACAGTACAGATATATTGACTTTATAAATGTCCCTTTTCTTAAGTTTTCAAAACAACATTTCTCAAGGAATATTGAAGAACCTTCAAATGAAGTATGTGATGAGGATAAAATATAAAATAAACCTAAAATATACAGTACAGTAACAGTTTTATCTTATAATAGGACCCAAGATGATATTACTAAGACAGACCTGAATAATGATAGTTGGCAAGAACCAAGTCTTCACCTAGACCTTACTGAGACCCTGCCAATGATGAATAACTGAATGGTTACTATCAATCAACCAAACTTACTAACCTTTCACCAAATTTATACATTCATATAAAAATCATCCAAAGGTTTTCAGTATTATAATTTATCAAAAGTCACCTAGTCACCCAGAAAAATTACCCAGTTACATAAAAATATGGAATGATTTTCAGTAAAATCTGACTTTTATGCCAGTAAGTTACTAACCTGCAATGTCTTTACTCGCAGTATCATAAATTAAAGTCATATCAAGTCTGAATTGAGGGTGGCAGTGTTTTTGTCATATAATTTCAATTTCCTTCAGTGAAAAGTATGTTTTATTAGCCGGAGAGTCATACAGATTTATGATAAAGTTTAAAAACAGGCTTTTAATCTTACAAGTTGAATTCTCAAAAGTTTCTCCACCTTGAGCTTAGATCATCAATTTCATATTTTCAAAGTGCCTGATTACTTTGAGTTTTCAATATATGTCAAAGCTTATCTTTGCCAAGCCATTTACCATATGGGATAATCTGTCCCAGTCCTTAGTACAAGTATTCACCACCACCAATCAGAATTTACTAAAGCCAGATCTATAAAAGATGGATTCTGACCACTTGCTTTGGGTGGTTCATTTTGCTTCCCCTGAATTTCTTTTTCTTAATAACTAAATAAACTTTTGGCCATGGAGACTATACCAAGTGTGGTGTTGCAGATGGATGGAGTAGAATTTCTCTGTAAAACCATCCACATGTGTCACAGTGGCTCAGAGGTTAGCACTCTGGCCTTTGCAAGCGCTAGGTCCTGGGTTCAAATCCCAGCCAGGGAGTTTACAGGTTCTCCCTGTGTCTGTTTCCTCCCACATCCCAAAAACATGCAGTTGGAATAATTGGCTTCCCCCAAAAATTGACCTTAGACTACAATAATGACATTTGTTAGGGACATTAGATTGTGAGCCCCTTTGAGAGACATTTAGTGTCACGACTATGGTTTTTGTACAGCACTGTGTAATATGGTGGCACTACATAAATTCTGTGTAATAATAATGATAATGTGTCAGATCATAACTAGACCAGCTAATTGTGTAGTTATTTATTGATGAAGCAGCAGAGTAAAACACAAAAGGAATTCCAAAAGGTGACAATAGTCAAGCAGGCAGAATATATTACAAAACCATTTACATTTCAGACAGATAGAGGGTGATATTAGATATTTAAGCAATAAAAACCTTATATAGTAATACATATATATTATATATTATTATAGTTCATTATGAAGATTTAATGATTCCTTTGTGATTCTTTTTTTCAGCCATTCTGTTGTAGATTTACTGATGTTCTTGGGATTGTTGTCCTTTTGCATGACCCAGTTTCAGACAAGCTTTAGGTGTTGCATACATGGCATACATTTGACTAGAATACTTTGCCCTATGTAGGATTTCATGGCTGATTCAAGAAAGGTTCCCGAGTGTGACTCAGGGTGGATATACCATGCAAAAAGCAGTAATCCAGAGTCACACTCGGGGTAGCTAAAAGCATTAAGAAAAAACACTTACCTTGTTCTGTTGGTGTCCCCCGGCGTCCTGCCAATCCCTACAGCTCCTCGGGACATGTCTTTTTCCTCTGATCTTTTAGCCAGCGACTGCAAAGACGATCTCCGGGGTTTCCCGGTGACATCGGTACATGCGTCAGTGCAGGAAGGAGGAGCGGCGGGAAATTCAAAAAATTTTGTATTGGATGCAACACAAAATAGCTGTATTGAGTCCAATACAAAGAATTCTTTATATAATATATATATAGTTTTATTATATATATTATACATGCTACTGTACAGTTATATTACGTTTCATTATTTTTTTTTAACAGATTTTTGTATTTTTTTGTTTAGTTTATTATTAAATTTAATAAACCTAATAAATATTAGACACATTTCGGTGAGTTATGCCTAAGAATTTATGCCTAAGGCCTACAATGAAAAAAATTCCATGCAAAAAATTGTAGCGCTCTTTGCGTGGAAATACGGACAGAATTAGAACGCTAGGGGGTTATTAAATCAGGTCCATTGCATCTATATACCCCTGTGAAATGTTAAAATCAGTTACAAATACAAACCAGTGAAAAGGAGTAGAGTTTTCGCATGGCTCTCTTTAAAACTAGCTGATTTTAACAGCTTTCTTTTCATCAGTGTCCTCTTGCCACTCTTCCTGAGGGTGAGCAATCAACACAATGTTTAAGAGACGAGTAAATCTTTGCTATCCTTTGGGGGTTTGATCATCTTGTGTTCTTTCTTCAGAATTATATATTGATGTGCTATGATTGTATATATATAGGTTTTTTACTGTAGCACTGACCACATACTAGGATATGAACATCCATCACAGAACTGTTTATTCAGCCACAAGCAAGTTACCATCAACAGAGCTGACAGCTACTTATCTAAATATGGAAGCACAGCTAAACTTATTTTATATCACAGATTCACATATATATATATATACCTCCAGGGCCCCATCAATGCTCATTATTGGTCCTTCAAACACTTCATTAGATTTCAGTCTTCTTTCCCCCATAAGTAAAATTAATGCTTACTGAAAATGCAATATATTATCCTTTGAAAATCACAGAATATACACTTTTTAAATAATGGGACGCATGCCTTAAAGTACAACTGTAGGCAACATCAACAATGATATATATTATACAGTTGCCACTAGTATTTATGCAGCATTTGTTTTCCGATTCTGCTTAGGAACATGGTTTTATTACTTGTTGACAATACTGCTCAGTGAAATCACAGAGGGTGGTTAATCTGTGGTCAGGGTATTTTTAGAAGATCAGGAAAAGAAATTACTGATATTAAAGTCAACTCCAGTTAACACATTTTAAAGTGTTTACCTAGGCAACAGTCCTAATGTTTTGCAATAAAGACCCTGCAAAGTCAGCTCTTATATTGTTATTGTGCAAAACTAGTGCCAAACATGTTGTGTGGAGTGGTGTCAGTCCTGTCTAGTAAATCTAAATTACTCAATCAGGCTCTCTGTCTTGTGCACCAACCATAGCAACAACAGAATTAGTCGTGAAAAAAAAGAACTTGGAGGGCTAATAGAAGATAATATGTGAAGTTGGCAGAAGGATCTAAATATCTGAACAACAGTTATTATTGCACCCAAACATAATCAAATAGCAGTTTTTTTTGAGTAAGCCCCATAGTGCCATTCCAGAGGTATGACAAAAAGAACCTTAAAGGGGTTCTTCCTAAAAAAAAAAAAGGTTAGCCAAGTCTCAAAGCAAAGGCAGATGACCTTAGAGAGCAGTAGTTAAAATGGGCCTGATTTATTAACGCCCTCCAAGGCTGGAGAGGATACACCTTCATCAGTGAACCTGAGTTATTTAGCAAATCTGAATTGGATCTGGTCCAGGAGTCAAAACATTTGCTAGCACATACCAAATGATTTTAATAAATCCATTCCAGGTTTGTTGGATCACCCAGCTTCACTGATGAATGTGTATCCTCTCCAGTCCTGGAGAGCTTTATTAAATCAGGGACAATGTATAGGATCTTTCTTAGCACTTAGGGTTAGTACTGCAGCAGTGACATGACTTGTAGATGAAGCGATCAAATAGGCAGTACCAATCTAGAGCCTGCCTGCAGTAAAGTACAGCTCCCAAACTCTATACAAGTCACCTATCCACTATAATACTTATACAAATTCCAGTCCCCAGAGCAAAAAAAAGAAAATTGCAAAACTGTAAATCATAACCTCCCAGTATATTTCTCTGTCTAGGTCATTATTAGACAGCTCACTTCATAATCACTGTTTTGACTGAATGCATGGCCAGCCCAAACTCAGAAAGCAAAAACTTTTTTGTGGACTTAACCTAATAGGAATATTAAAAAACTGCCTATTTTATTTGAAAAATTCCTATTAAAGTCCATAGGGGCAAATCCATTTTTTTAATTCTGGCCATTTTATTGACCCAATGGGCAAATGCCTCATTACAAAAGGAAGGGGTGAAAAATACAAAAATTACAAAATATACATACAGTACCTCTGTTTCAGAGGGTCTGATAAGGCAGCTTTTATGGCAACATTGAAAACATACAAGTTCCTAAATACCATGCTTGGGGGATGCCTTAAAGTTGTGCATAGTTTTAGGGAGCAATAAAATCTTCACAGTCTCAGTGACAGCATGTATTTGGCTATGGAATTATTTTTTTATTTTATAATACTTATTGTTATTTTCCTTTATGATAATCTTGGCTTACAAACAATAGCACCTTATACATTTTGAATTTTTTTAGGTAATTGTAGCAACACCACTTGCTTTTCCATCATGCAATAATAGGCTTTGGTTGGAGCCATATTAGTCAATAGTTATCCAAGGCTGCACCTTCTCTCACCAATGCAAAACTGTTCTGTTGCTGGCTAATCCCTGGTAAAAGACTGAAGCTGATAAAGAAATATAAAATTGGTCAGCAGGACATTTATTATATAGGATATTCTGGAGGACAGTGAGAAAGAGGAGGTGGCAGTGGGATTCCACAAGAACATCGTATTAAAACTGCTGCATTTGCACCCGGAGGTTCTGATACCTTACTGGTAGTAGTTGAGCTTCTCAAAATAGTTATTTACTAGTCAGGAGCTCAAGGTGCATGCCAGGCCAATCAGTATATAAATAAAATAAACTTATCTGCCAACATGCACAGTTCAGTGTACGGTGCCAGATATCAGAGCATACCCATGGATGTTGGTACTGCATAAATTCCCATGCACATAAATTGCATCATTCTGGTCTCCCAATCAAAACAGCTAAAGAGCTGGAACTCAGAAGAGGACAAGAGGAAGATGGTGGAGACAGGTTAGTAAAGTTAAAAGATTAGAAGGTTATTTTATTGCAGGACTCGTCTGCTTGCATTTTTTTTTAATTATTCAGTTCCACTTTAATAATTACATAATTCTTCAAATTTCTTTGGTGTTAAAAGTATTTTACCTTAATATTATCAAAAATATTTGATATAAAACTGAATTATAAAAAGGTTTGATTAAATTTGGTTCACTTTACATTCAAAAACTATGCCTGTTCCCTTACGTAATTAGAATAGAACATTTCTGTATTGTAAAAAATAAATTAAAAGCATACTTTTGGGAGTGTACACCATAACATTCATTACATATTTTTATTTAGTTTAAAACCAGTCTTTTATAGTTGTTGTTATCTAAATATTCTGCTTTCTTAAACCTAATTATTTCTTTGAAAAGTGATTTTACATATTAATGATAACCCAATTCATGAATAACCAATGTAAGTTTATGCACAGTGCTACAGAAATGGTAGATACATAAAAATAGATAGAAAGAAAGAAAGATAGAGATAGATAGATAGATAGATAGATAGATAGATAGATAGATAGATAGATAGATCAGATATATAGCAGATATAGGCATTCATAGTGTTATACAGTGGATGAGTGTCAGCTGGTGAAGGTGAGCACATGCTTAGCATCAATCAGAGTGAGCAGGCAAAGCCTCCTTTAGGAATGGCCTGTAAAATAGGTTTAGAATAGTAGAAGAGCATTGATTTTTTAATTAATTCTTTTAGTCCTGAACACATTGGTCACACCATCCACAAATTCCAACCATGCCTTTCTATGCACTTTACAAATTATACCCCTGCACAGCAATTTTCCTAAAGCTGAACTACAGTCACACTTTGAAAATATGTCAAAATGTTCCTTCTGCAATATAAATATGTAATGTTCCTTTACCAATAAAACATGCACACCTGGCAGGATATGCTGGATATCATTAGAGTTAAGTCATCCCAGCCGGACAATCAGGAAAGTCGGAAGTGAAGAAGATGGCAGCACCTGTGAATTTTTAGCAAAGAAAGTGCAGTTGTTTTTTAATCGTTTCATTTTCAGATCTACATGGAAACTACTACCATTTTTCAACTCACATGAGCAGCAGATGTAAGACTTACCAAGGCGGTCAGATGCTGGCAGTGTTGTTACCCCGTAAGTTGCAGAGGTTGGAACTCGAGTCGCGAGACTTGGACTTGAGTCCGACTTATGTCGCCAAATGAACGACTTGCTACTCGTCTTGAGGGTTTTGCCCAGCGATTTGCAACTCAACTTGCCACTTGCTTTCTCTGCTGACAGCTAAAAGGGACAGCGAGGAAGGCAGTGAGGCTTCTCTAACACTGCCTTCCTCCCCGCCCCCTTCAGCTGTCAGTGGAGAAAGTCTTGGACTTAGAATGCTAGAAAGGTGGGGAGGAAGGCAGAGAGTCTTCTGTAGCCGTGGACTTAGAATGCAATCCTATGCTCAAAAACAGGGTTAGAGCTCTGTTTCTATATGAGGACAAATGGGGATAAATGAAGCGACTTGACTTGGGACTTGACATGGAAGAATTCTGGGTGACTTAAGACCTGACATGGGACTTGGTGTCAATACCTTGGGACTCGTCTTGGACTTAAAGGGTGATGACTTAGTCCATCCTCTGGTAAGTTGTACATCATTAGGAGTAAATAAAGTTCCCCTCTTTCCTCCACTCCCTATATGTCTTCAATAATCCAGCTCTCTGCTTTATTTCTCCATATAACATGACTTGTTTTTGTTCTTTCTGTTGCATTCTTCATAATGTAAATCAAAAAACAACTTAACACAGACAAAGGGAACGCCTCAATAGTCACTACAGATGAGTCAAATGAGATCTCACCAAGAAAGTTCCAAGACTCTATCACTTAACCCTTTACTGTAAACTTAAATTTCAATCAATAATTAGCATCAAAAGTTTAAGTTTTGCAAACACCTATGCCATTATATTACCGTAACCAAAAACTAATGTAAAATTACACACCGTACCTTATTTTACTCCAAGTCTTCCTTTTGCCAATGGCAAAAATAAAAGAGAAAAAGAAAGACCTACACAACAAATGTTACCTAATACAGGTTACAAAACCTCTTGGGATATTGGAGTTGGAGATAGTATGGACAACATTGTGATGAGGTTGAGCAGCATATAGGGAAAGTGTGGGTGTGTTAAATACACATATTGCATCTTTTTCTCTTGCATGCAGCTTCAGACCCCAACTATACATCCTAACCACCAAGCCCAACTAGAAACCCATACCAACCTTGTAGGACCACATCTATCTACATCAGTTAGTTCCACCTCCAGTACAGATAACACAGGCTGAGTTTGGACTATCTCCCAACCCTGTGATTGTACCAGTTTTAGAAAATTCTTCATATACTCCTGCAGAGGAAGAGTTCCTCTGAAAAATGACCATAACATGTATAAGTTTTATAAATACTATATAACCATTAGATTATAATGTGGCAGGATCATGGTTTGGAGTGACTGCTTCAATTCACTGAGATGGGCAATTTGTGGCTTCAATACAAATATATGATGTAAATAACAAAAAAATAAAAGTCCAAACTAATACAAATAGCTGCCAAGGTAATAACTTAGTTGCTGCAACGATGAGAAGCCCCAATGTCATCTAAGCATAATCTACTCCATCTGTTGTGGTATTTTAAGGGCTAAGAAAACAGCTTTTTTAATGGGAGAAAGCAACTGCTCTTTGACTCTCCAGGGGCAGCTTAAAAATAAATCTATGAACCGCAAGCATATTGTATCCACATTGATATTCCTATGAAAGCCAGAGAGAGGCACAGTGTTTATTACTATATCCCCGGTAATACGATGATTTTAATGAGGTTGTTAAATTGCATTATCTTTGTGTAATATGTTCCTGCAACACTTTCTTGTTAACCTCATTTTTTTCTTTTTTAAGACCACAAGCAGGAAGAAAAAAATCCCAGAGATTACAAATAAAATCTGCTAACCATCACATTTTTGTATGGAATTCTGCTTAAACAAATTTACAGGGAGTGAGGTAAATGTATTTATTTATTATTTTAAATGCTTACGATTATATTATATATATATATATATATATATATATATATATATATATATATATATATACACCGTGTTATGTATATATATATATAAATACTTTTGTTTACACTGTTATTTGGCACCCATAAGGATTGGTGAATTCCAGATAAATGAAGTCCCTGGTTGCTTGAGAGTTACTATTAAAATAGTATTAATAATTTAAAATACTATTGATATAAATCAATAGGGACACAACAGCAATGCAGCGCAGTATATGCAGAATACAACCAATTACAAAACCACTTATAGTCAGATAAATATGCCTGTACTATATAAGCAGAATGTCCCACAGAGGGCACAAGGCAGCAGTAGAAAGAAAGTCCATACACAATTGTCATATAGTCAGGAAAGCAGTAAAGGTCCTTAATAAAGATGTATCAAATGAACTGAGAACACATGAGAGCCACAGGGGTGATACACAAAGCAATGGCTTACTGATAGCATGGCACAAGTTTAAACTCTGGTTCACGTGCCGGTTGCTTGAGAGTGTAAGTTGGTTGAGCTCCAGACAACAAAAGGAATTTACTGTACTTTTCCGTTTCTTGTTAATATTTGATATATTTTTATTATTTTTATTTAGATAGACTAAACATTTGGTACAGGCTGGCCTGATGACATTGATTTTGGGTTTTCTAAAGAAAAAGCATGGCAGTAGCCTCTTCCTTTGTGATTGTGTCTCTCTAACTGAAAATTCATACAGAGCTGTACAGAGCAGGAAGGAAGAGATTGGTGGTGGGGTGGTTTTTCAATGATCTGTTTTAAGCAAAGTAATTAAGGTAGGTTGGTAAATGTGTGAAAGCACCTGGATGGAAATAAATATGGCATTTTCAGGTACAAAATGCTATATTAGCATGACTCGAAACTGAAAAGAACTTTTGGGGGTCTATGCAATCAGACAAAAATTCACTGACTGTCAAATATTTACAGACCAAGCTTTGTCCTCACTGCACCACAATACCTTCATCCAGAAGTCCTATAAATTCTCTGAAGTCAGACACTTTACTCCTGGCAGAAGCCTGACTAATACTTCCAGTATTAATGAAGGTCTATAGTTCCACATTAAAAAATGTGAGCAGAAAGGACAGGCGATGTCTCAATTTCAAAATTACCATGCTGCACAAACTCATTGTAGGATGCAGGGATCTGCTGGACACCCAAATGAACTCCCATGGACAGTGCAGGAATTACGTTATCCTAGCCTGACCAATCAAGATTGCTGAAGATGCTACACCCGAAAGAAGACTGGATAAAGATCAGCACCTGTGACCGAGTGAGGACAGGTGAGAGTAAATAAAAAAAAAAAACAGGCAGGTATGTTTATTAAACATTGCCTGCCTCTTCCACAATAATGAAACTCCCTGTTCACATTTAATTTCACATTTGTATTGTTTTGTTCCGCCTTAAAGGTACATGGGCTACATTTTGCGCAACGTGTTTTTTTTTTCTTTGGATGCTTTAATGTAAGCACCACTTGGACTCGACCTAAAGGCTCTGCCATCTTAATAAAATAATTAATAATTATTATTGAAGGCAAGTTTTTGGTAATCTCTAACCTTTTCCCATTTCCCCTTTGCCTTCTCCTGGACCCTCTTCTGTGTTTCCTTATCTGCCTTCTGTGTTTGCTTCTGTTATTCTTCCTCTAACCCCCCCCCCCCCCCCCGATTCTGATCCCTTTATTCTATTTTATTTTCTGACTTCTCTTCTTCAAAAAAAATCTAAATTGCATTGTAAAAGAAAAATAAACAGCTTTCTCTTTGTCATTTAAGAGGTAATATGTACATAAAACACATCATCTGAGACTTCTACAGACATGACATTCTTTTTGTAGTTTGTGTGCATTATAGGATGTATGTGGAATGATAATTGTTCTGTGGGATATTCTCCTCTGTTGTTCTCTTGTTCTGTTGTCATTTTTTATTATCACAATGTTTAAAGAGAACATTTTGTCCAAATTTCAGCACCAAATTTTTTAGCTAATCCCCCTCCTCAGCTTCTGAATTGAACTCCTCATTGAAGCTGGAGGTGACAAGAAGACACCACTGTATTTTATAATGTAAGTGGTTCCCTCCAGTATTTATATAGCGCATAACATATTACACAGCGCTTTACAAACTCCATAGTCATGTCACTAGCTGCCTTCTAAAGGAGCTCACAATCTAATGTCCCTACCATAGTCATATGTCTTTAATATAATCTAACAACTGCATGTTTTTGGATTGTGGGAAGAAACCCATGCAAATATGGAGAGAACCTGAAAAACTCCATGCAGATAGTGTCCTGGCTCAGTTTCAAACCTGGGACCCAGCGCTGCAAAGGCCAGAGTGCTACCCACTGAGCCACCATGCTGCCCCTGTCTTACTGTCTTTTGAAAAGTGGTTGTATAAAACTGAAATACAAATCTATTGGCATGTACAATAACTCACTATTTGAATTTAGCTTCACACCCTCCTATTGCCAGAAACATTTACATAATTATATTATCTTTTCTTTTAGAGAACACATTAATAAACACATGAATGAACACATTTTAAAAATCCATTCTGCAGCACATTTTATTGCAGGTAATAGCATTTCTTTAATAATTATTGAGCTACCTTTTTGTTTTTTGTTGATCTGTCTGGAATTTAGCTTTCATTTGTCTTCAAACATGGATACTGACCTGCAACAAGCCAATTCAATGATGATATTTTTGTTCCAGGTATTTCTTAGCTACAGAAACAAGAGCCAAACAACTTTCAAGAAGCCCCCATTCTTCTATCATCACTCCCTTCTCTAAACTATATTCTAGGATCCTATTTATTCCCAGAATTCTTTTTAGACAGCAGGTTTACTTTTTATTGAAAACTAGTTGAAAAAAAAAAACTAAACAGACTTATACAGACATTTTATCAAATTTAATATAGTTAGAAAGAAAAAGGAAATGTGTGCACAAATCTAAAATCATTAGAGAAAATGTTTATCCTTACTTTAGGAAAATGATGATGCGTTTTTGATTTTCTGTTAAAACTGTGCATTGTGTCTGAGAATAGAATAGAACTGTTCATAGACATTATCATTTTCTGATTCATTGAAAAGTTTTGAACAGTAAAAGCATGGGTAATGGTAAATAAAAAAAAAGGTACTTAAAAAAAATGTGTGATGGGCATATGAAAAAGAGCCAAACAACTGGGCTTGTAAAAAAGAGAATTCATGGAAAAAGTTAAAAAAAAAGAAGAAAAGGAGAATAAAGAAATAAAAATTAAAGAAATAAAGGAAAGATGGGGAATAAAGGGGTGAATGTGAGGAGAGGTAGAGTTTATTCTTGGGGTTCCAACATCTTGACCAGTGTTTCTCAAACTTTTTAACTTGGGGAAACTCTTGAAATAACTTTCATGTCTTGGGGAACCCCGCCATTAATAATTAATTAGTGTTGATTTCAGTAGAAAGAATGCCTCCTACATTGATGGCAAAGACCAACCCGTTAGGGAGAGCCAAAAAGATCACAAATTGCTCATTGCTCAAGGAACCCCCAAGAAACACTGGTCTAGGATAAGGATACGTTTCTAGATAAATATGAAATCCATGGACCCAACGCCTCAACAAATATATCTGAAAATATTCCTAAATGTAATTTATCATTAAGCAGGACAATTTGGCTCTTGATAAGACAAATTGAAAACTAGGATAATTCCAGGATTTAGCAATGACTATTCTTGCAGGCAGAAAGATAAATGAGATTAATCTTTTATAGTGTTTTGGAAAGTCTCTAGTGAATAGATGTAGAAACCAGATATGAAAAATTGTATCATCTTGCCCACCAATGGGACAAAAGAAACAATATGTGCAAGATCCATGTACTAACAAAATATATTTTTTATAGTAGACTTCAATGAAGAAGGTTATATGTCCAAGCAAATACCTTGCATCAGTGTCCCAATTCCAAGTTTTCACCCAGGTCCCACTCCTGACAGTGGATGTAATGTAGTTTTTATTATTGATAGAGGAAAGAAATTATATATAGGAGAGATATGGCTGGTTATCATGTCTAAATAGATATACAGAGATACTCAAGGGAAACAGAGGTCAGGTTTGATAGTGTTACCAGTATTATAACACAGTGGAATGTTTGAAAATAGCAGTATGCTTTAGATGGAGGAATTGCATATTTTTCCTGCAAAGTGGGACTCAATAGGAGGCCCTGGCTACTATTAGACCTTCATTTCAAAACAGTTGGTTAGAGAATGACCCATTTGCATCTTATAACTGGTGTCTGCTGCAATGGCACCATATTGGTTTTGTTGACCTTTCATCATCTTCCAGGATGTTGCTGGGAGAAACTAAACAAGGGCATAGTTTAAGTTGACCCATGCTGGGTAATGCACTCCACTACATCTTCAATGTGCTGCAGATGAAAATGCCCTTTATTAGTCATCCTTTTTTATATATGGTAACATTAAGTAGTTTGGGTTTTTGGGGAGCAGACCAAAGCACATCTATTACCACTTGGAAGCCTTTCACTTAGGGTGACATTTCTTGGAAAAAAAATGTTTTTGGGGTCCCTGCTGTAGATCTAAACTAAGATAAGTTAGAAATGAATAAAATGACTGGTTGCCAGCATACAATGTTGCTCTTGTGTTTCCTTAACACTCTAAAGCTACGTACACACTTCCAATAATTATCATTGGTAAACGAACGACGAACGATCCTGCACGATATCGGCGAACGATCATATAGCACCGATCCTGTACATGCAGATAACGACACAGACGCAGATAACGACGCAGATATTGTACACACAATAGATGCGATCGTTTGAGTGATACAGGAAGTGACGTGCACGACAGGAAGTGAACGAACGTTCGTTCATCACGCATGCTCAGACCATGGACGATCAATGAACGATCGTACACACGATCGATGGTAAACGATCGTCGTCCAATCCGATCCGCCGGTCCGGTCGTTCATTTCCAGCGACTATTCTCGTTCGTCGGCGTCGTTGGTTACTTTTTTTACGAACGATTTTTGACCAATCGATCGTTCGTCGTTCGTTCGTCGTTCATTTCCAACGATAAAAATTGGAAGTGTGTACGCAGCTTTAGCAGGATTGTGTGATCTCCTACCAAGCTCCAAACTAACACATTTTTCCTATTGTTAAATAAAATGGATCTCTGCAACATTTAGTGGTTGTATATCCCAAATATCAAAAATTTTGACTACTTTAGTTAAAAATCCCTCAAACCAAACAGAGGAACATTTGAGCAATACTACTTTCAGGCAAGTGTTGCAATAATAACACAAAATATATGTACTACCTGAAAATACTCTGTCTTTTTCCATTAAATTATTTTGAAATACTAACCAAACCTCATTCACATACCTAGTTTATATAAAGCAATTTCGCATTATTTGACTTAAATCTCTTATAACAATAGCTACAATTTAACGTTTGCACAGCAGCCAAATCCACATTGCTGCTGAATCACAAAATTAAGCAGATTGTCTTTTCAAAATTATATAACAATATTCCATTTGTCAGGGAAAAAAATAAAAAGGACTGAAAAGCCACTCAAAACAATCACGGGAATTGTAGTGCTAAGAAAGGATTAGAAGGGAATGAATGTTTTAAAAGAAAAATTATACCTTTAGAATGGGTTTGCTAGCTAACACTTTGGTGCAGACATTTTGTAAGTTATTCAGCAGCTCAGCGTGCAAAATTTTATACCCGGGGTTTTCACATTCTTCTTGGTAACAAATGGTCCGCAGCAATAAAGCACTTCAGCTAAAAGTGACTTTCCACTCACATATTCATGATTCCCCCTGAAATAAAGCTGCGTGATTGCTGATGACAAGCTCTCTCAATCACAAAGTGGTCTTCAAGAAAAAAAAAATTAAAAATAAAAATTCTATTAATTGTCTCCCATGCTGAGGATACATGTCTTAAAGCCTGATTTTCATTTAACTGTTAAGTATAATTTAGTTTCATTAGGCCGCTGAAATGCTACTTAATTATGCTTTCATTCCTCACTTACAAAATCATTTTTTTTTCTGAATTTTTTTTTTCCTTTTGTCTAGACTAAGGAGAGGGTCAAATATGGAAGCTATTGTACATTCTCAGGCATCATGCATTTTATTGTATTGTTTAAAAATAAAAAAAGCAGCCTAAAAGAAGTGTTCTTATACTCACCTGTTCTTCACTATCCTTTGTCCCACATCACACAATTCTGGCTGCATTGGATGCTTGCGTCTGGGTCTAACCACCAACCCCTTCATTAGGTCTGATTTATTAAAGCGCCAAGACTGGAGGTAATAGACACTCATGGACGAACCTGGGTGATCCAGCTAACCAGGAAGGGATTTGGTGCAGGATTGAAAATTTTTGCTAAATAGTAGAAAATAATTTTAAGAAATACTCTGGGAACAGCAGGCACCTATCCCACAGACTCAATTAGGTGGCTTTGGATAATTGGTCCTTTATTGAAAAAAACACATGTTCAAATAATCTGAATTTAAGTCCCACTGCCATCTTGGGCTCTTTATGTCAAACATATAGAAGAACAGTGTAAGAAACTATTCTTTTCAGAAAGTGACTTTCTGTCCATGTCTCTGTTTTATTCTCCAGCTGGAGTGTCTGAAAAACCCAGGGAGGAAAGTCATAAATCACTCTGCCCCACAAATCTGGATTTCCCTCATACAAAATTCAATCTCCAAAAGAACAAAGTAAATTGTACAGAATAAACTCCTGAATAACTTTCTATCTGTTCAGAAAAGTCTATTCTCTTCCTGGAGGATGTGAAATCAGGTGACATCACCCTTCTATTTTTGTTGTACAATATTAGATTTGCAGATTCCTCCTTTGTTAATTACTTGTGTAGTTAATGGTCTTATTATTTTGAGCTGTTGTTATAGTGTTTATACACTGTATTAAGCACAACAATAAATGTATAGTGATTTCTAATCCTGCCCTAATCTCTCCAAAATTTTGCATAGCTACAGATCTTTGGGCCCTTATGAAGAATTAGGACCTGACCCCGTCACCTGACAACTCTGCACCATCACACATGGCCTTCTAGCTAGAGATCTATCAGTCCCAGTGCCAATTTTCTACAAGCCCCCCATCATCTAGGGCAAGCTCATTTTCTTCAGCAGCCCTCCTTCACATCAGGAGAACATTTTTACATCAGTTTTCACTTTTATATTAAGAGCTACTCGGAAAATTGAGACCCTCCTTTACTGGCCTTTTACATCAGATATTCCCATTTCATATCAGATTCCCTAACATTATACTAGAGTCCTCCGTCAGAGTCCCCTCTTCACATTTGGAACTCCTTTTCACATTATAGTCTCCTCTTTCCATCACACTCCCTTTCTTACATCAGAACTTTACATCAAAGTTCCCTACTTCTCTTTGGTGTCCCTAATTTCACATCAGAAACCCCCTTCAAACCCGAGCCCCCTTTCCCATTAAAGTCCCACCTTTATTTCAGGAAACAATTCTTTAGGCATTCTGGTCCATACTAACACGATATCTTCCTGAAGGGAACCCACCATTTCACCACATTCTGAAGATGCTTTATTGGATTGATATCTGGTGAAGTGGAGGCCATTGAATTTATTTCTGAAAAACTCAGACCAACCTGCTGTGCACCAAAAACCATGCCAAGTTCAAAGTCATCAAACCACCTTCCTTCCCTATGCTGATGCTCAGTTTGAACTCCAGCAGGTTGCCTTTACACGGTCTCCAAACATTAATAGCTTAGGTTACTGCCAAGTGATTGGCTGATCAGCTCATAGCTATTAGCTGATTACCCAATATACTTTCATGTATTGTAAGATATCTTTCAAATACATTTTATTTAAACAGTGGGACATTACCTTTGTCAAATTCCATGCAAATGGGTTTGTGCATATAGGGCATGTTGTTATCTAATCCTGTAGAGGTATGGGGTCACAGGTAGTAATAGTTGAATTTCTATCTATATTCTTGTAATATGGTTTTCTTAAACAAAGCTGGCCTGTTTGTGTACTCTCCAAGACATTGGATTATGGGCAGACACAGGGGGTACAAAGAGTACCATTGCACATGTTCCTGGACCTGGACCATCCTTCCCCACAGGGGCCCCAAGTCAATTCTGTACAGGGCCCTCGGTTGGCTACGTTCACCACTCCTTTGGATAGCACTACCTTTAGAACATTATTCTATTTTACTACCTAAATCTAAATTACCATATTCATGTCTGTAATACTTAAAGATCTTGGGCCTAAATCCACAGAAATAAACCAATTAGCATATCCATTCCTTTGCACACGGCTATTTCTCCGGCAGCCAATCATTGCAGAATGATGTATTGTAATCAGCAGTACAGCAAAGTTACAAATGTTCATCTAAGCAGAACAACAATCAGTCCAGAGCAGAAACTGCTACATTCTGCTCTCTAAAATGTGATTCAGCATTGCCACTGTCATAAAGTAAAATAATCATAAATCAAGCTACAGTAAGAACTATTCCTCCTGGCTGTCACTTTTTGCATCTCAGTAGAAAGTTTAGAATTTCTTAGGAACTAATTCCAGCAAGAATTTTAATAAAAGTTTTTTAAAAATGTATCAGGAAATAACTTAAAGCTCAAACTTTGTGTGTTTGAGATAGACACTAGAAGAAAAAATACACCAATCAAGATTTCACTGCTATCTGTGACTCCATTGGGAATATCATAATGTTTCTTTTGTCCCTGGGACTGCAAGAAATGAGGCGATTCCTAAAATTACAATGATGTCAGATTCAGTCTAAATGTAGTTCATTTAAATGTCCAAAATTAAATTCCAGTTTTGTCATCAGATGAGGATGCCAAAAGCAACACAAAACATGCCTCTGTCTCAGCTAAACAAAGACCAATGGTTGGCTTCAGCTAAAGTTAAACCAAAGGTAACATTGCCAACAAACGTGTGACATAACACCAGGCATCTGACACCTTGAAAAATTGGATGAGAACTCAAATTATCATATTGGCCTCTTTTTAATACCATTAACATAATTTTTCCTACAAGAGCTTTCCTTTTGAAAACAGTTAAATTAGTTGTTTTAGTTCAACCAGCTACAATTTCATTGCCCTATTGGTAAGGATAATTTTATTGGACAGAGGGATAGCAGGTGGTGTTATTTAGCCATAAAGCCAAAATAAGTAAGATTTTGCCTGTGTCTCAATAGGTGGCAAAGAAACAGGTCTTTACTTGCTGGAGGTCACAGCCTTCAGCAAGGAGCACACTAAGCTTTCCAATAAGAATATCCAACAGAATCTGAAATGCCTCCCGTGCTAGGTAAAAGTAATAAATATGAAATAATAGTCAGCAATCTGTAATGTATATCTGACCAAAAGGAAATCTAAAAATATCTAAGATAATATAAATAAAGAAAATACATAACACAAAAAAAATGCATATCTTAAATGCTGGAGGTTCTGTTGTCGACTAGTTATTGAAAATGCATTCTTCTGCATTTTTACTATTTTCGGAGCCATCGAGTGAGTATAAAATGAAGATTTTAGGCTAAAATCTATACTTGTTGTTTAGTGCAAGGAGAATAAAAGGAAAAGTTGTAAAAAGCCAATGAATTCAGTGAACAATTTTGGACAGCAAATGAAACGTTGCATGGTACAATAGTTCAAAAGTGCCATTGGAAGTTGTCAGATATCTACTTGCAGTCTGTGCAATCGGATTTTTAACAGACCTCCTTTTTTATCTGGAGGTTTTAAGCACAACAAACACTGAGACAAAAAAATATACACCCTAAAGACTGAACATTAATACAAGGGAAGAAACATGACATTATCTTCTTTACCAGGCGGTAGGACCTTCAATACCATCTACAATCCACTAATTATTCAGTTGAAACATCTTAATTGCATGATGTTGGTCTGGACACCATAAAGCTGACCTCTGGGGAATAATCTCTGATCTCTGGGATAAACCTTTATCTTTACAGTGGGCCCTGATCCTCACTGCAAGGGTTAAAGCTGCGTACACACATCAGATTTTTATCGCCCGATAATCGGCATCGGCCAGATATCAGACGAAAATCTGGCATGTGTACAGTCGGCGTCGTCCATCGTCCGAACGACCGTCCTGGCGGATCCACGGAGGATGAACGACGACCGATCCTGATGAAAGGGAAGGGGGAGAGTGCGCAGCAGGGTGCCGCTCCGTCGCTCTCCCCCTCCCCTCTCCATAGAGCAGAACGGTGCTGTATGTACAGCACAGTTCATGCATCGTGTAGTCCTTTGTTGTTGGAAAGGATCGTGAAAGATCCTTTCCAACGACAAAAATTGCACGTGTGTATGCAGCTTTAGTGCTTGCTATGCCTAGGGGATGATCAATTAGGAGGTTAAAGTTCCCTATTACTCCCTGCCCCCTCCAAAAGCTTTACTGCCCTAACAGGGGAGAAGAGGGGGTAAAAACCCCTCCTTCTTTATCTTGCTCTATGCAAAACAAGTTCCATACTCTTGAAACCAGTCATAACACATATACCAATGTAACAAAACGCTTCCAATGGTACAAACCAAAAGGGATCACATTAAAGATGTTCATTTTCAATTTTTACTTACACCTAATATAGTTACAGAAAAAATGGAAACAACTTAATCAATACCTGCATTCTCCACTGGGAGATTAAACCCTTTTAAAAACTTAAATTTGCAATAGTATCTGGATTTCAGTTACATAGTCACGTTGAAATAAATATATATCCTAGATAAATCCCTATATACATAGTGTAAGGAACTTACCCGCCCTGCGAGCCCGCGGTGTCCCTGGGGTTCCCAGCCACAGTAGCAGGCAGCATGGCCGAGGCTGCTGCCCTGCTCACAGCTTGTCACCATGCGCGTGTCACCATGCGTCCCTCTTGTACCCCCCGAGGGCGTGGCACTCGGCTGCCTCGCCCTAGGTATGTTAAACTTTATCTGCTTGTCATCTCCTCAGTGACCTGGTCTGAAACTAATTCTGATTGAACTCTGCCAGCCCTGACCTCGGATTGTTATTGACCATTCTGGCTGCTTCCAGCCCTGACCTCGGACTGTTACTGACCTGCATTTGCCTTATCCTTCTGTACCTTGCTTGATTGAAATTAACCCTTGCTGTGCTGTGCTGTTTTGAATAAACCTGATTCAAGGATATCTGGAGTTGGTTGTGGTTTGTGTGCCCAGGCGCATTACACATAGTTGATCCAGAGGAAGGCAAAAAAAAACGGTAAAGCCTGGTTCAATTTGCTCCAACAGGGGAAAAATATCATCCCTGATCCCGTGAGGCAATCAGATGTTCCCTGGAACAACAGTCTCTGTTGTCTTCACTTTAAAACATTAATGACCCAGTATATTCTGTTCTTCAAGAAAAGCATCCAACTTTTTTTAAAACATTCTATAGAACTTGCTGAAAAAAACACAAAAGCACATTTTCCTATTTACCCTCAATTCTTCTTCCTATGTTTATTGCTTTTTTTTTTAGAACCGGTAAACTGCTAATAATAATCATTTTTGTCAAATTTTCTATTGCTGTACATTTTACATACTTTACTAGAAATGTAAAGAGCAGTACAAAATTTGCTGCTTCAGTCCTTTGCAAATCGTTGTTTCGGTAATGCCAATCAAGTCTGACTATTTCTTACCCAACATTCTTAATATCAAAATGTAATTTCTGCAATGACTCTTCCTTCCTTGGTCCTAAAAAATCATAGTTCCTAAATAATGAAACAAAATGAGCCTTGACAATTTTAAGTAACTACAAAATAACTGCAATCCGGGAGCAAATTGTATGCTGAGTAAGAGCAGAACTTGTTTCTGTAATAAAAGCTACCTGTTAGTTTAGAAATGCTGGAGGTTCTGTTGTTGACTGGTTATTGAAAGTGCATTCTTCTGCGTTTTTACTGCTTTCTGAGCCATCAAGCAAGTATAAAATGAAGATTTCTGGCTAAAATCTATATCTGTTCTTTGGTCAGAAGAAAATATAGGGATAAGTTGTAAAAAAAAATCAATGATTTCATCATCTGAAAATAGTGAACGATTTTGGACAGCAAATGAAACTTTGGTTGCATGGTACAATAGTTCAAAGTGCCATCGGTAGTTGTCAGCATGTGACTTTCAGTGATTGTTCTTTATTCTGAAAGTTTTGATACCATAACTATCTCTAACTTGTAAAGCACGCCTGGTATATTAAACCCCCTCTACCTGAACACTTCCAATTCAACTCTGTACAGGGAATACTTTCTCCCAACAAGCCCCGAATATTCACCTAAACCCAAAGCCACTAGGTATTGCCTTTCCTTCTCATAAGAAAGTAGAAAGGTTCCTCTTTGCATTTGTTACTGTATGGGTGAGATAGGCACTTAATATTGGTTAAGAAGAAGACTTTGGCTTTGGGTATGTGACAGTGGACTCAGGTGGGTGCAATCTGCTTTGGAAACATAGGCACTGAACCCGGACACCAAGGGCACCAAAGATCAATCGTACTTCAGTACCAAAGTACTCCAGCATTTGCTGAACCTTGGTTGTGAGGTTTTTCCTCTTCCCAGTTTAGAATTTGGAATTATGTGCAGAAGATAATTTATTAGATTACAGAATTTGTATGAATTACTTGTTTCTGGTCCTATTCACATGAATGCTGCAATGTAAGCATTTTGGATTGTGATGAACATTGAATTAAGAAGCATATTTATAAATAATGGGCTGTCAAGGCTTAAACTTGGGTATAAAAAAGAGGTCCTTTTTTTGTAGCTTTTTTTTTTATGTAACACAGACAATAGGCCTGATTTGTTTAAGCTCTCCAAGACTGGAGTCTTTCACTTTCATCGGTGAAGCAGGTTGATCAAACAAACTTGGAATGGGTTTCATAAAAGTCATTTGCTATTTAAATGTAAATGCAAATGTTTTCAGTCCTGGACCAGATGCATTCCAGGTTAACAGATGAAAGTGTATCCTCTCCAGTCTTGGAGAGCTTTAATAAATCAGACCCAATGTATCTATGCTTTGCAATGTGCTTTTTAACACTAGAGCTTTGTAGTGCACATTGTAGATATTCCTGATTATTGGTAATTTTTGTATCTTGTTTTTTCACTTTGTTCTTTTTGGGAGTCTAGAATTAGCGAGTACAGACCAGGCTGAGGACTCCCAATGACCTGCGTAGCAACAGGCTATATCTAATAGTGATCTGTAACTTGGCTATCTGCATTTGGCACTAGATCACTATAACTGTGATCCACTGTGGCAAGGAAAGGATGGACAGAGCTATAACAGCATGCCATACTAATAGGAAGTGAGGTATTATTATTATTATTATTATTAATAATAATAATAAGAAGAAGAAACAGTATTTATATAGGGTCCACACATTACAGAGTGCTGTACATTAAATACGGTTGGAAATGACAGGCAGATACAGACAGTGATACAGAAGGAGAGGACCCTGTACTGAAGAGTTTACAGTCTAGGAGGTGGGGGAGGTATCACACATTAGAAGGGGGACATGGAATGCTGGGAAGTAGTGAGTGTTTTAAGAGACAGAAGATGGGTAGGCAAGATTGAAAAGATGGGTTTTGAGCGCTCTTTGAATGAGCAGAAAGTAGGAGGGAGCAAAACATGATGAGGAAAACTATTCCAGAGAGTTGGGGCAGCTCTTGGAGCCAAGTGTGTGAGGAGGTTTTTGAAGGAGGAACTCATTAGTAGGTCATTGGAGGAGCAAAGAGAGCAGCTAGGGTGTATTTTTCTGGTATGTATCTGGTCAGAAAGGTAAGTGTGATATCAGCTGTGGAGGGATTTGAAGGTATGTAATGTTATTGGTGATTTCAAATCCTTTTAAATGTAGTGCTGTGTAACACGATCAGGAGCTGTCACATGCATTTAGGTGTACTCACACTGTGGTTGGTTTACTAAAAAACTTTAGGCTATTCACAGAGCAAGGTGAGTTTCACCTTTAGAGGTGAAAATAACTCACCTTGGTAAGTGAAAAGCCCAAACAGTTGCTCCATTGAAAGATTTGTCTTTTCATTTCTTGTTCGACATGAAATTTTTGGATTTCCCATAACTTTCTTCCTCAATTATAATGATCAGCAGGAAAGAAATAAGGAGCTGGATTTGAGGGGGAAAGTGCTACGAGTCTGGTTAAGAGTCTGGTTAGGGGTAGAGCTAAGTTAGTCTTAGAATAGGTGAAGTCTTAGATTTAATCTGGTATATTCAAGGTTCCCATTCAAGGTGGGAATAGCTCCAATATCAGATTATATCAATATCAATAAAATCAGATTTAGCTTTGATTGGAACTATCTGACTACCATTAGTTAGGGATTTAGTTCATAAATTCAATTGTTAAGGATTGACTACAGTTTTTGGTTGGTTAAGTCAGCATGATAGACCAGAAAATGAATGCAGAATCTGGATATTGCCCAAAGATATCATTTAGAGGGCTGTATTGTGACTTCTGACAGTTATTAAACACTTCTGGGTATCGTATTTACACAACACTTAATAGGCATGCATGTACTGCTAAATCCACTTGTTATACTATAGGTATATGAGGATTAAGTGTCAGTGACACCTAGAAAAACCTGCCTCCCAAAAATATTTGACCATGCCTGGTATAATATGGTATTTCATACCTCCCAACTTTTGGAGATAGGAAAAAAGATGGACTTTTTAGCTGAAAGTGTGTAGGCAGATGACAGACATGTATCAAGCCTTAAAAAATGAATACACAGAAAAGTGATTAGTTAAATTGACAAGTTCTTTTTTTCATTTACATTCACTTTATGTCTTTCCAAAAACAAATGTAATATATTAGAGGCTGTATAAAAAGGTTAAGTGCAAAATAACACTTTTCAATGTAAATAATACATCTTTATAAAGCTGTATATATATATCCATTGAAAAGGAAGGTCAACTGAAAACAGAAGAAGAACAGATGACTTGTAAGAGCAAGAGTGCCTTTAAATCATGGACATTTGGGATGTATAGGTATTGTGCTCGGCAAAAGTGGCACAAAAAATTCTACAGCTGACAAAATACCAACTTGCAGATAATCCCCATAAAATATCCAGAGTTCTATAGTTCATTCCATTGTTCACATCTGAAGAGTGTTTGGCAGCATAATAATGCTGGTCAGCTTGTAAAAAATACCCGGTGTGTGCCAAGCAAACAAGCAGAACACATTCAGTTACTGCAATACTCTCAGGATTATGACTTCAGTTTTGCAAATGACTGGTAGCGTCCCATTATTCCATCCCATCATTTTGCAGTGAAATATAGAATCTAATTACTCCCAGGAATTTTGGCAGAGAGGGGACCGTAACAAAGCACAACATTTAGTAAACAGAGATTTTCCGTTCCTGTAACTGCAATTTCATACTGCCCATACAGCATAAAACGGAATGGTTTGAGAGACAGTTATAAAATAGCACTTTCTCTTGTTAGCTATTCATCCTCACACTCCCTGTCACTGTTAGGTAAGCGCTTTATCAAGTGAAATATGGAGGCTTAGCCCTTTCAGCATTTAAAGTTCTGCACTTAGGAAGAAAATGCACATTTTCAGTGAACACTCAGATTGTGTGATGATAATCTGAATTTTTTTAAGAATTGACTTTTTTTTTTTTTTTTGCATCTGTTACCCTGCTTTCTAGATCTCATACTATATTTAGATTGATCTGGGTGATCCAGAAAACCTGAAATGAAGCTGGTCCAGAATTAAAAACATTTGCCGACTAATAGCAAAGGATTTTTAGGAAATCCATTCTAAGTTTGCTGAATTAACCAGGTTCACCCATGATAAAGAGCTTTATTAAATCAGACCCAATACTTTTAGATTTTCGCTTACTGTAATGACTCCAGGCTACCACCAAATAAAGGGTGGAAGGAACAGACACTGCCTTACTTTCAATGCAGCTCTCTTTAGTGTTAGCCAGGACCAATGCTTTAGAAAAGAGATGTAAACTGACTTAATGATTTATGTGCATTACTGTTGGTCACCAGTAGATGACAGTGTGCCATTATATATTGCGTGTAACAAACTTCTGCTTTCAAGTTTGGCACACATTAGGTGAAGACACAGGGCTTGTGTGACCTAAGCCTAAACTGAGATTCATTTTCTAAAAGGATGTTGAAAAACCAAAAATATTGGTTTATAAATAAGTATATACAGCATTACTTAGACTTCATTTTATGGAACCAGCAGATGGAGATTTTGCCTCATTTTCATATGCTGATTTTATGCTGACCTTATTAAATTAGTTCAGAACTTTTACATGCTAAAATCTACCATGTTATTTATAGCAGAAGTACTTCAAAAGTATGGTCTTTTATGTTACTTTTATTTTATATCTGGCAAATACAAAAAGTTGAACAGTTATTTGCTGGTACTGAAAATGTGAACAATCAGACCTGTAAGAGTTTAGTCTTTGTTACTTGGGGAACATGTCATTGTAGTCATTTCTGCCTTTCATCTATAAAGGCTTTTGTATTCGGGAAAGGTCTCTAACTATACCGTTCTTGGGAGGATGAGATGCACAAATAAAAGTGATCCCATTGGACTACTATTCTGCTTTTTTTTTTCACTTTTGCTCTGTAAGCTTGTATGTCCCTATGGCATTTTTATACTTCTTTGATGGGCCTATTTATGTGGCAAAAATGTTCTAATTTCATACGATAAGAAAGCAATACATAATCCTTTTTTTTACTTTAGTTTTTTTAATAATATTTTATTGGTAATTATGAATTAAATAGTAAACAGTAACATTATTAAGTACTGAGAGATAAGTAGTGAGAATATCACAAAACAGCCCTGTAAGCACATGGGGGATTATAAGGAGCAATCTTGATGTGTGTATTTAGCTTTGTTTATAAAGGAAGCCTATAGTGGAACTAAATATAAAAAAAAAAAATCTCACTTACCTTTACTTCCGCTGATCATTCAATCCATCCGGCACTGTCTTCAATTAGTTCCCTTACCGTCCTGTAATCTTTCTTCGTCCCGGCAATATGGAAGTGCACTGTTATCTTCTTCCGACTTCTTTTTTTCCACTGGCTAAGTCGCCTGATTTTGGACTGCACAGGAATGAGAACAGGTCACATAGCCTGGTGTAAATAGGAAAATCTAATCGCATGCACATGCGTGAGATCAGCATTTTTTTCCCATTGTAGGAAAAAACCTTTCTGTTCATGCCTGAGATTGGGCATGGACAGATAGAACAGCCAGAAGCCTCCTGTGATGTGTGACATTGGTATTCCATGAAGCTCTGCGCTTACATTCTGCCACTGCTGTCAAGAGAGAAAGGGAAAAAAGGCTAAAAAAAAGAGATTTTTTTACTTTACATAATGTTACACATAAATTCACATTTATGTATTATAAACATTTTGATGATAGGTCCACTTTAAGCTGTGCATTATTATGTGTTATGTTAGGACAACTCATACGTACACATTCATTCTTATTCGTTTTCGTTTGGATTATTTATAATGGTGCCGGAACACAGCTGTGCAGTGCATCGATGTACATTGGCTGAAAATGGTAATTTATTCACATGCATTGATGCTTTTGATGGGAATGCCAATGCACCTGCCCAAAATAAAATTTATATTCAGGCACATAGGTGTTACATTATGATTTACATTTAATAAATCCTTCATTGGTTGTTGGGCTGCAGAACATGCTTAAAAAAAAAGATATTGAGCCTGCGAATAATATTTGTCCTGTGCCAAGAATGTTTTGGGTTATTGTGCATGGAAAAAGATTCTGAGTTGGGCCTGCAATCACTTTTTGTTCAACTGCATTTTAATTCATTTTAAAAGATTGCTTGAACAAAGATCCAATATTTTAGGAGTGTATAGGTATATATAAAAAGTATAAATAGGGGGAACTTAAAAAAACAAGAACAAGAAAATCAATGTGCCAATCATTTCAACCATTACACCACTACTGTCATAGCCCCATTCATAAAAATTGTGATAAGCAGACATGATTGTTACTTTGAATGATCATTTAATGAATCAAATAGCATGCACTGCTTGTTTTACCAAGACCATGGCATGTTTTATCAGAGTGATCACTACTTCAGACGTGTCACATTTGTATCAAATGGGTGAAGTATGACACATTTAAATATGGCAATCATTTACAGATCCTTAATTGAATTCTAAGTTTCCCATGGGAACTTTATGATGATAATGGTACAGCGATCAAATCACTGATCCCCACCGCATAACCTTGTCACATGCACGGCTTTTCTAGAGCTGCCCCGACTCTCTGGAATGGTCATCATTATCCTATTCGGCTTGCTCCTACTTTCTGCTCATTTAAAAGAGCACTCAAAACCCATCTTTTCAAACTTGCCTATCTGTCTTCTTCTGTCTCTTAAAACTCTCAATACCTACCACCATTCCATACCCCCCCTCCTATTGTGTGATACTTCCCACACCTTCTAGATTGTAAGCTCTTCTGGGCAGGGTCCTCTCCTCCTCCTGTGTCACTGTCTGTGTCTGTCTGTCATTTGCAACCCCTATTTATTATAGCAACAAGAAGAGAGGAAAAATCTTGGTAGGGTTAAAAATTTGTAAAAAATGTTAACTTTTTCTAACCCTATCCAAAACTTTAAAACAATATTTGTCTGAATTGGACTTTTAATTTATTACTTAGAACCCACCATTGGCCATATCCTACCTAAGTTTATTAAAGTTGTTTTCTTTTACTGGCTGTAAACTTCCTTTTTTGCTAAATACTGTTTTATAAACATTTATTTTTGTGTATTTGTTTATTAGATTCTCTTTTACTTTTTTTGTGTCACTAGAAAAGAAATAGAGATGAGGTTTTAGGTTCCCACTACCATTGATGCATGGTGAATCTCTAGAATGTTTGTGAATTGTGAAGAGTTGTTATCAGGCCCATGTTAAGGAGCAATCCCCATGCACCCAACCCCCATACCTCTAACCCCATTCATCCCAACATCCCCACAACGTGGCTTCCAAATGGTTGTGGGGGTTTGTGTGGGGTGACTTACTGAAGGTATATTTAATTAAGAACTCCCTAGGTAGCTGCACCCTTACCCTGGGGAATGAGTGCAGGGGTAAATAGGTATGTACCCCTTACATATTCTCAAAAACAGGATCAGACCTAGACATAATGGCACTGCAAAAAGGTTTATTCTAAAATTGCATATGAACTATTCTCTTAAGATTGTTTTTTATGTCATTCATCATTATAAATCCATGTCACCTGTTTTAGCTGCAGGTAAGAAAAAAAAACGCCAGCACTATTTACCTATCATCCATTGGGAATCTTATTTTTAAAATAGGTTCTTTACCATTCTCCTGGGCGATCATCCACATACGTTTGTGAAGCTGATAAGCAGTATATGAAAAAGCCTCCATATCTCCACAGAGCATAACACATAGTATATATAGCTTTTCTGTGCATCATATTGTTCTGTAGGGAAGAGGGACTGCCCGCTGTTTGTTATATACTGGAAAATACTCCCCACTTCCATCCACTCTCATTTTAAAAATATTATTATCTGGGTTGGCCATCCTGAAGCCTCCTGGGATATTAGATTACACATGCCAGGAGGCTATAGCATCTAAACTGCGTACCAGAAGGGTACTGACCAAAGTCTGCATCTTCATCCAAAGAATAAGGGGGAAGCACTGTGGACTGTGGACAAAAAACTAATAATCTCATCTGAAAAAAAAAGAAAAAACAAAAAAATAAAACTAGGTGCAGGGAAGGTGAGGAAAATATAATTTTAATTTTTGTTGAATGATATGCTTTAAACTAAAGTCTAGCTGGTAAACTTCATTAAACTTCATCAGCTGGTAAACGTAATTGCCCAATTACTTACCTAAAGAGAAGACCTAAATGAGAAGGTTCTAGGAGTTTTCTTTTATGGATTGCAGAATTGGGTAAGTTTTTTTTCTGTGTGTGAACTGTCAATCAGTGAGGCCCTAAAAATATGTAAAGCATTGTTTCTTTTTTAACATAGGGGTACCCTTGAAATAACTTTCAGGTCTTAAGGAACCCCTTCTATAACTACTATATCCACCATTGCTGGCCACTAGGAAGAATGCCACCCTTACAGATAGTCAAAAAGATCATTGGTGTCAGGGTAAATGACCTGAGCCACACTGATTGTTCATTGCTCAAGGAACCCCCAGCAACCTCTAAAGGAATCCTAGGGTTCAATGAAACCCCATTTGAGAAACACTGATCTGAAGACTCCAAAAATTTGGGTAGTGATGTCACAACAGGAGGAGGCAACAAAACCAGAACAGAGTGGTATTCGCTCCGGTAATGAAGATCCCCATTCTTCATTACCAGATAGGACGCTTTGAAGGTCACGTGATGGGGAATTTAGATAAGGTAAAATGATCTTTGAAGAATTGTACCTGGAGAAATGCTTTAAATATTGTATTGTTCAAGTCGTTATGAGAATTTAGAAATATAGCTTGTTCATGCAGCACCCTGCAGCTAATGTCTCCACTATCAATGTTTTCAGAACAGACAAGATAGAAACTGGAGTCACAGGACAGTGAAACAGCAGAAAGATCTTTTCTTGTTTGCGCAGAATTACACTATTATCTCTGTCCTTACAACACCTTAATGTGTCTTTGTCTCACCACACAGACTGTGTTTTCCTTTTAATTTAATTATCTGCAAAGCTGCTTCTTGAAGGTGTTCGACCTCATCAGTGAAGTCACATAGGAATGCATTATTAATGGGATTATGATTTACTAATAGGACACTTTGGGGGAACAGAGTGAATGAGCAGATGTTCCGTCCTTCATTTTATGTCATTTTCAACCTGACAATAGAAGAACATCAGGAGAAGCAAAATACAAAACCAGCCACTGGACTCCATGCACTCAGCAATCAGTCAGGGAGGAAAATTGCTCGGTTATGGCCGCAGGAGAGCTGTGTAGGGGATTGATACATCAAAGCTGTGAAATATAAATGTGAATAGGTAGGTAACACCAGGTATGTCTAAAAAGGAAAAAAAACATATTAAAGAAAAAATAAAAGCTGTGTACAGCAAAACATGCCAGGAAAAAAGACCAAAGGTAAAATAATTTGTTCACAATTTTTTATATACCTGTATTATGCCAAACTACAAAACAATGGATGTGGATTAGTGATTTGCTGAATATTTATTGTTTTGTGATAGCTAAAAAAAAGTATTTTTTCATCATGTATCTCAAACTGGGATATAAACAGTATATACAGAACTAAAAACCAGAAAATCCCTACCCCTGTTCAAAAAGAGACATTGGGCCTGATTTATGAAGCTCTCCGAAGCTGGATCTGATCCAGGTTTCAGAAATCAATTCCAAGTGTGCTGGATAACCCAGCTTCACTAGTAAAAGTGTATCCTCTCCAGTCTTGGAGATCTTTAATACATCATGCTTATTGGGCCTGAATTATTAAGGCTCCCCATGGCTGGAGAAAATAGACTATCAAGGGAAAACCTGAGTGATCCAGCAAAATTGGAATGGATCTGGTCCAGCACTGAAAACTGTTTTTAATTTATCCATTCTGGGATTTTAGTTCATTCAAGTTCTCCAATGATAAGCTATCATCTACAGTCTTTGAGAGTTTTATTAAATCAGGACCATAGTTAGTTTTCAGAGACAGAAAGTAAGGCAAGCAGTTTCTGCTGTGCTCATTTAGAAGGCTCCGTCAATTTTGTATCATGGGTTCATCCATTTTACATGTTTTTTTCTCTCAAAAACTAGATATTATATTTACTGTGGCCACCTAATATTATTGTTATACAGTATTTTTACAGCACTATTATATTACGCAGCGCTTTACAAAGTCCCTAGTCATGTCACTAGCTGTGCCTCAAAAGAGCTCACAATCTAATGTCCCTACCATAATTATATGTCATTATAGTCTAAGCACAATTTTTGGGTGAAGCCAATTAATCAACTGCATGTTTTTGGAATGTGGGAGGAAACTGGAATACCCAGAGAAAACCCACACAAACATGGGCAAACTCTATGCAGGCTGGGAATCGAACCTGGGACCCAGCGATGCAAAGGCCAGAGTGCTAACCTGAGTCACCATGCTGCCCACCTAACCATCACATCTACAGCTTATGGCCAATATATTACACAGTACTGTACAATAAATAGGGGTTGCAAATAGCAGACAGATACAGACAGGAGAGGAGATATGGGGTAGTGGGTAAGTAGTGACGGTTTTAGGAGACAGGAGAAGACGGGTATGCAAGTTTCAAAATACGGTTTCTAAGTGCTCTTTTATATGAGCAGAAAGTAGGAGCAAGCCAAATAGGACGAGGAAAACCATTCCAGAGAGTTGGGAAGCTCTAGAAAATTATTGGAGCCATGTTTATGACAAGGTTATGAATGAGGAAGTCATTACTAGGTCATTGGAGGAGCGAAGAAAGTGGCCAGGAATGTGTATATATATATATATATATTGGGAAAATATATTTCAGGATATTCTGAGAATTCTGCCAGATGAAATTGTTACATGATACTATTTACAAGTCTGCATTTGTTCCATTCCACGTCCCTCTATAAAGCCCTCGGGCTCAGCGTCACTTTTGCAGCCACTAAGCAGAACAATGCTGATTCATTTGTATAAAACAAACTTAGTTTTGCAAAGGAAAAGTAGAACAAATCTTGTTAAAAGAGAAAAAGCAAACCTGAGCCTGAACGTTATTAGTGAAATAGGATGTACCGGTGTGATAATATACTATTTTTTCTAACAAAGATTAGTTTAAGCATGGATTTACGCTACCTAGAGATCAGGGATTGGTTATTTGTTAAACTACCTATATTTAGTTTTTTCTATATTCTTTTAGATAATAAACAAAACATGGTATGAGTACTCTAAAGAGGTTTAGCAGATTACATTTTTCTATCATTCAAAGTGAAAGTTCCACCCAAGAAATAATAACTTAAAGCAGACCTTCTACCTATTTTACAGCATTAACACATTCTATTCTTAACCCCCTTTTATCACCAAATCACATACAATTTATTCAAATTTTTTAATATTTGTAAATATTTTTCCCAATAATGCCTTTTTCATGCCCGAGCCAAAGCTATTGCCAGCAGACTGCTTGTGATATTTCTCAGTGAGTCTGTGTGCTGTGGGCGAATTAATAAAGTGTTGGGTGCAAATTTTGGGTGCATATGTGCTTTTCATTGCAACTATTTTGCCACAGTTCTGCATTTATTATTATTATTATTATTATTATTAATAATAATAATAATATTAATAATTATAGTTATAATAAACAGGATTTCTATAGCGCCAACATATTATGCAGCACTGTACATAAAATTGGGGTTGCAAATGAGAGACAGATACAAACAGTGACACAGGAGGAGGGTAGGACCCTGCCCCCTATACAATCTAGGAGGTGGGGGAAGTAACACACAATATGCTCTATCCAGGGAATAATTGTGACCACAACTAATAAACCACTGCTAGATATAATTTTTCCTGGGAACTACTGAGTATGTGCACCCAACCCAGCTTTATCCCAGGAATCTGCAGGCAGCGTCATGATGAGGAAGAGGAAGTTGATCATCACTAGTCTTTATGTTCAGTGTGTTTATTTCCAGATTGGGCTTGCTGTCCAAACTTCTGGTTTCTGAACTTTGTTCTGTACACGTTTAGGTTCACTTGAACTAAACAAAAGTCATGGTAAAGTGGTCTTAAGACATATGTACAGCTAAAACATTTTTTTTAGGCGGAAGAATTAGAAGCCCTGTAAGGTTGTCTCTTTATCCTGGTGACCAATGTGTCTTGTATAGAAAGCAACGAGAATTGGCAAATGTTCCTTGTGATGTCAGTGAAACGGGATGAGGGGAAATCTTTCTATAGAAAAGTTGATATAGTGAGAACTGTCTAATAGAGATTTCCTAAAAAGCTGAATTGAATCTATTCTTTCTTGGGAAGAGACGTTTAACCTCCAAGGCGGTTCATTTCTGTCCGGATTTATATATCTAAAAGCTGTACATTGTCCTTCATGAAAATTTATTTTACATTGTAGGCCTGTAATTCTTAGGCATAACTCACCAAAATATGTCCAATATTTATTAAATTTAAATATAAACTTTAAATAAAAAAAACACAAAAATCTGTTAAAACAAGGGTGCATTAATAAATCAAAAATACTGAAACCTGAAACACTGGACAGTAGCATATATAATATAATGATTACTTTGAATTGGATTCAATACAGTCTTTTTGTATTGAATCTAATACAAAATAATTTGAAATTCCCACCATGCTCCCCCGGCACGTCAGCGCACTTGCCGGGGGACAGATTGGACGAAGAGGATGCAATCGGATGGACAGGTCACTGGAGGACACCGGTGGGACCAGGTAAGACTTTTTTATTATTTTTTCAGCTACCCCAAGTGTGGCTTGGGGGAACCCTATGAGCTGTTTTTTTTTACCCTGAGCCACACTTGGGGTTACCGCTAAGGTGGTTTTATCTGGGATATGTTTATTTGCCTAGTGGTTGAACTTGATGGCACAATTTGCAGTTCATCACAGGTGTTGACCTTCACCCACTGCACTAACATCCCATTCCCTTTTAATGTTTGGGATTACTTTGAACATGAAACCGTTAAACAACTCAAGATATGTCAATAAAATCCCTTACCATGGCTTGAATCTCTTGTCATGTAGTCAAGTGTACCAGCGCACAAACATCCATTGGGTAACACAACCATAAACACCTACAATGCTGACCTGCAGCTAAATATACAGATGTACCACAAATAGATAAATTGGTTGACATTCCAAAGGTTTGTGATTCTGTTCAGATATTCAGTTAATCCTGACTCTCATCCAACACAGTGCACCTAGATCAATGGCCTCACTTTTGTCTGCTGTCATTTTAAAATACAAATGGGTCACCAAAATTTTGCCAAAGAGGGAACAGCAGAGGAGTACAGCTTAATAAAACAATATTAGTAACAGGATTAAGTATTGCCCTACACTATAACAAGATATAAAAATCTGTTTTCTGACTCTTCTTCACGTTGGATCCCAGTTACCATGCCCAACTGACACTATTGATAACAATTTGAAATTTACCTTTACTACATTCTGTGAATTAAAATTAAGAATAAATTGCTGTTTATTGTCCTTCTGTGTTCAATGGCAGATTTTCCTCAATTTGTATAAAAAAAACAAATTAAGAAAAATATATTGCTGCTCGCAATTCAAACTAACAGCTGCAATACAAAATAGCAGCTGAAATGGAGTCATTGAGAGAAAAATGTGAAACATTTCACGGTCTAGCCATATACACTGCGAGGTTCATTCTGTAAAATTGTCTTTTTTATCCAGATCACAAATGATGCTCCATTGTTGTTTATTCTGCTCAGAATTAACTGAGACTAAATGAAAGACAATATGCGTGCAGGATTTACAATTTAATTGTAGCTGTGTGTTGTATTTTAAGATAAATAGACTGAAATTTAAAAATGCAAGCCACAATTGCTTCATTGTGGAGAGACAAAAACTAAAATGTAGACTATTTGGATCTAAAACTTAATTTTAGAGTTATTTATTGTAAGACTTTGGGTGGCCATATATTGCCCAATTTGGTGTTGTTTTTCAACTCAAAGCAATAATTAGACAAGGATTAAGCTCCATGGAGCTTCACAAGATGGGAATAATAAGATTATGACCATCAGAAGATTTCAACATAGCAAAAAGAGATTTAAAACTTGCAAAATCGCCTAATTGATCATTGAATGTAAAGAAGGAAGAATTTATTTGCATAGGTGACCAACTGAGCAAAAACTTGTGGACACCTGACCATCATACCCAAACTATGTGTCCATACGTATATGGACACTCCTTTAAATGTTAGATACAGTTGTTCCCAAGGATGCATACTAATAATGTCACAGGACATTTTAGACAAATGTGCACTTGCAAAAGTTTAAAAAGAATCTTTCAGCAAGACTATGTTCCTGTGTTCAAGGTCAGCTCCATGATCACATGCTTTGATGAGTCTGATGAAGAGGAACTTGAATTATCATTTGGTTAGGAGACATGAATGCCAACAGATACACTCCAAAGCTTTGCCAGGCTGTTTTAACTACAAATCTTGGGGAGGGATATGAGTGAACTCATTATGGCCTAAGGTGGCAGTGTAAAGGGAGCAACAACAAGTTTACAGGTTATGGTAAGTTTTACTTTTATTTTATTCTCCACTTCTGCTGGTCTTTGGACATCTTTGGCTAAACTTAGCAAAGAAACTGTGGGGTAATTGAAGTTCAGGGAATGGTAAGAGAATTGAGACTATTATTGGTGCACAAAGTATTACCCCATCTCACCTTTCTCTTGTTTTATGGTCTGTACATTGACTTATAGCCCCACATTTTAAGCTGCCTCTGAAGACAATGGCCCTGATTTATGAAAGCTCTCCAGGCTGGGGATAATACACTTTCAGAAGTGAAGCTGGGTGATCCACCAAATCTGGAATGGATCTGGTCCAGGATTCAAAACATTTGCTAGCAAATAGCAAATAATTTTGAAAAATCCAGTCCATGTTTTGTGGATCACCCAGCTTCACTTCTGAAAGTGTATTATCCCCAGCCTGGAGAGCTTTCATAAATCAGGGCCAATGATGAGAGATGGACCTTACACGAAACCGAGTCAGCATTCTAGTGCCAATGATGTCTAAATACATGCATAATGTGATGTAATATGGTCAACCCATTGCTTAGGATGACAGGGATAGAGGTGATAGCTCCAAGGCTGATAACAAATTTCATGACAATTTTGTTATTTGTGTCACCTCCTCTAGCTACCTCTGGAACTTGCCAAAGGCCGGTGCTGGCAGTGTCCAACTAGCTGGGTGGTACTTTTTAACTGATAAATTCTTTAATGTTTGCCATTTGTAGACATTTACATGAGTTTGGGAACCTGTGTTGACCATTAAATTTCACCAATATGCCAAATTATGGTGAGATCAGATGCAATCCCTAACAGGAACTCGATTCTCTCCACTTTAATTTAAGTCATCCAATTTAACCGTGAACCTCCTTTTTTTTTTATTTGCTATGCACTTTCTTTAAAACAGACTGGGCTTTCTACCCTATTATATTCATATTTTTTCTTCTTAAAAGATCCCAAAATTATTTAAATACTGTCAACACCCCCAATTACAAACTGCATTGAAGAAACAAACTGGGAATATACCAATACACAATATACAATATACAAAGTGTATCCTTTATATTGTAAGAGTTATTGGTAGGTAATAATGAAAATTGAGATATATCTTTAATATTTGTATTGAATATGATACATAGCAATAACAGTAATCTCTGTTTTGTAGTGCTGAGATACATAGTTGAAGTGTATCCCTGAAGAAGTGGACTTTGTCTGCCAAACGTGTTGGATAAGGATGAATAAGGAACAATCTCAATATTTGTACCATGCAAATATGATATGTTCCCAATGTTTTATGGACAATTTTATTGAAAACTTATTAAGTTACAGACTGGGCTGACCAGTTACACCACGTCTTTATGCAGATGGCTTTGTCCACCCGGACTATCTATTTAGAAAGGCCACATAATTTTTTTTGTTTTTCTTTACCTGTAGTATGTCAAACAATTAAATTAATTTTAGTTTATGTATGAAAGTAATCTTTGTGATATATTAGAGTAAGCCTGTGCATTGCAGCCTCTCCCTGATTTTTGTCTTATGAAAACTAGGAAAAACTGTACTCTTGTAGAACTGGTGTTTAACAAGAAAAAAAATGATTTTTGTTCTCGATGACATTTCATCAATTTCTCATTTGTCATTCTGTACAAGTATTTGTCTCTTGATTTTTGGAAGCGCAGTGCATATGTTAATGATTCTGCTGATTGTGCATTCTCCCAGTCTGGTTTTGGCCATATTAGGGATTTTATTAGCTGGCAGGTTTGCAATGCTGAAATATACAGAAAGCCGAAGGAAAAGGATACAAGTAGGCATAATAAAAACTGCATATGACTAGAAAGTAAATGATTGCATAAGGGCCTATTTTTAGCAAAATGTGTCCATTCAGCCCAAGAAACCTTTGTGAGGTCAGGGCTCTATGTCTCTATGGATTAGAAGACTTGGCTTGCAAATGGCAATTTAATTCATCCAAAAGGTGTTCAATTGGGTTGAGTTCAGGTTCTATGCAAGCCACCCAAATTCTTCTAAACCCACTTCAGAAAACTTTGTTTGTAGGAAGCTGGTTTTGTGAGCAGGGGTACTGCTGGAACCAGAATGGATCTTTCTCAAACTTTTACCACAAGGTTAGAAGCAAACAATTATCTACAATGACTTTGAATGATTGGACATTAATACAACCCATGACCGGAAACACACGCATTTAGGTATTTGGAGAGATGTTGACATACTTAATATATTATAGCATGTTTTATAGTTAAATAAAGCATCCTGGTGTTGCCCTGTTCTCTTGAAAATTTTACTTCTCTTTGCTGCGTTCTCTGTAATGTAAAAGAATCAAAAGGAAACTTTTCCTCTGTGTGGTAATTAGCCAAAATTGTAAATAATATGTATTGCTTATCTTGTTTTATCTGACTAGTAAATCAATATAACAGCCAGGCAACTTACATTTTCAGAAGTAGGTTAGCAATGACAGGCATCGTATTCCTATGAAGAAAGATTTACTTTAATAAAACCCCACAGGCACATATAGGAATGAGTGGACTTTTTTGCAAAAGTCTTCTATAATTCGACCATCTTTGTACATCCAGTACAAATATACCTTCAGTCTCTATCAGTTCTATTTGCCAGTTGAGTGTTCCCAGGTTTGTTCTGTGTGGATATAAATGCTGGGATATTTTCCTACGCTGGCAATAGATGTAATAAAAAGGTACTGAAAGGACATTAAACATTACAAGGACAAGTCCAATTGGATATGACTACTGCTAGATATGTCCCTGTCATTTCAGCATGGTAGGTTGGTAGCAGGGTGCATCTCACCTAATGTTTTAGGAAGACCCCTCCAAGGGCCTTGAACCTCTGCTTGGAGACTATGTTTGATTAAGGAAGTCCCTTTCAAAATCTTTTGACTCTGCTGTGAGACCTACCTAAATATTTTCCTAGGAAGAATTCCTCCAGGGCCCCTTACCTGGCCCTTCAGGTTTATCAGTGCTGATGTTAAAGTGTGGTACGATGAGTTCATTGAAGTGGTATACCATGTGCTGTCTCCTCAAGGATCCATGTACTGTCGCCTCCTATATTTCTGTAATGTTCTGGCAAGTCATGCAAATGGGGTGCCACAACGTTCCATTTAACCAGCAAACATAGAGGGCTAAATCCTATAAAGGTTATAACAAATGCTGTATGCTTCTAGTAAAATCCTTTTCAACTTCTAAGCCATAAATCACACTTTAGGATGTCATAACACTTTGAACAGAACTTAGGAACCCAAGAGAACTGTAAATCAAGGGATTTGTATATTTCTCATGCTGCCCTCCAAGCCACATAAAAAGTCCCTGTTAGCACTGCAGGTCATGCCGGCGCCGCTGCTCCTAATTGCAGGCACGAGCGCCGGGTCCTATCTTTCAGGTAACCCCACTACTTGTGTTCCATGCCTGTGTTTCCTTCATGCTGAGACTTGCTCTGGTGTTTGAGCTGGCGTGGGTGTGTCTCTCCTAATCTATGAGGTAACACACACACGCCCTCTGTTTTCTACAGCCTGTGGCTGGTTTCCTGCAGGTATTTAAAGGCACCTCCTACTACAGGAAGTTGCCTGAGCAAATCTCTGGTTTACCCTGTGTAACTCTGCTAAGGTGTTTTCTCTGTTTTGCTTTGCTGTGTACCGGACCTTGCTTACGTTTTTGGACTTTGCCTGTTTGCTGCCTGATCCTGACCTCGGATTACGTTTTTGGAGTTTGCCTGATTGCCGCCTGACCCTGATCTTGGATCCTTGTTTCTGGACTTCTTGGCCACGCAAGCCCCTCGGTGCTTGCACCAGGTTTCCTGACTCCTGTGGTCAGCTGCCACTGGCCTGGGGATTGCTCTGGAGTGGCACCTGGCAGCTACCCTGCAGCCCAAGCCTATCCTCACCATCAGAGGCTCTAGCGAAGACCTTGTAGCGGCTTAGTTACGCCCCTCTGGCGCATACCCAGTCAGTGGCACAGTGGGTCCACACCCGCTTGCATACCAGTCCCACCCTGTTCCAATGCATGTAGGGACACTCCTGAGACCACACCAGACAACCGGAATGTCTTCCCTATTGCCTACAGTGGTGATAATCAAGACAAGTTTACACAAACAGGTCTAGAACCATGAGCTATAATAACATAATAATAATATTAACAACAACCATACAACTAACTTTAACTTCTATTTTATGTTAATAAAACTTGTTTTCAGGTGTTATTTTTCCCCCAAACACTGATCATATAAATCATTAATCTATTAAATAAATTGGTAATTATTTTCTGCTTATTTATGTATTATCTCTGCTCCAGGCAGGCTTCACCATATAACAATCCATGTAGTTGACAAAAATATCTATCAGTAGAGAATTGCATTCATAAATTTAAGCTAATAAACAATGTGACATTTATGATCCAAACATAAAATATTAGACATTAACATGCTTCTAAGGAATTGATATATATGCTTTCAGATCAATAAAATATTTTTAAAATAATAAAAATTCTTTTACTATATATATATATATAGTCATGCAAACCCTGTCAAAACCATCGCCAAGACTGTCAGTATTATTCCATGTCAAAGGGCTCTATTTATAAAGCAAGGAATCAGACACCATATAAATATTCCTTGATGGAGTATCTTCCAGGTCAATGTGTTTTAATAGCAGGAATTTATTTTCCACCAGGGAATGTTTGAAGGAATGTCAGATTCCCTGCTTTATCAAGATATACATTTTATTGGTTATCTTTTATAGTATTTTTTTTTAGTTTAACTGAACCCAAAATTGTTGAGTTGTTAACAGAATACCAGTAACGAGGAAACCTAACAGTTGGAAATTTGTGCTGGTAACAGGTCATTTTTCACACTTTGGGAAGATAGCTTCTTTTTTTCTGTTGGGTATACAGGACATGAAGAAAAAATGTATATGATTCCACATGGGGGATATTAGAACCAAAAAGACTTCACTGAGGTTTTACCCATTACCCATTCTATTTAAAAATGTAAAGTTTTGGGTGTAGATGTACTTTTTTAAGTTATTATAATTTTTACTGTAATTTTCAAACTGTTCAACCTTTTGCTCTTGTAAAATAATAACTAGCACTTTTTAGAGGGTGGCAATGCTCTGTAACTGTTCCCTAGATGCTCCTCTGCATTGTAATCTTGTCACATGTACTCTATTCTATGGCACCAGGAGAAGTTTGTGCTCTTCCATTTCACTGATTCACTCAATCTAGCTGTGTAGTGCAGGTTGAGCCCTGGTATCCTTATGGTTTCACTTGTCTTGATTGTGTTCTGCAGACATCACTCCTTTTCACTGCTTCACTTCACCTGGCTCTGTAGTGCAAGTTGTACTTTCTCATGCTCACTTCTCCCTGATTCTTTGATTGATCCCATTGGCTGTCAATTGCAGACTACTCCTCTTTTTCTTTTTGAGTCCCTTTGGCTGTGAATTGCAGAATGTCCCCTCTTGTTCTCACTGCTCTGCTTCACCAAGCAATATATTGGACTGTGCACCATTACATCATTTTATTCTCACTTTATTATTCTCATTTTATTCTCACAGAGGTTCTGTACTACATGTTGTATCCTCTCTTCCTCACTGCTCTTCTGGGTTCCATACTGAAAACTGCACCTTTTTATCCTCACTTCCCCAAGATGCAGGCTTTCTCCTCTATTCATTACTTGTCCCCTACTGGCTTTGTACTTCAGGCTATCCTATCTAATCTTCACTGCTCTATGTACGATAATGTATGTAGTATAGGCCAGTGGTCTCAAACTTGTCGGACCTCACGGACCACTAAATCCACAGCATCTGGACCATGCATGCATAGGAAGCCATGTGTCACTCAAACGGGAAGAAACTTCCCCCAGAGTGAAGTCATGATGCCAGAACCTGCCCACTCTCCCATCATATGCTCAGACCTGCTTGCTAAACATCCTGGGGGGACAGTAGGGCAGGGCTGTGGATGCAAAAAAAGTTGTGCTGCTGTCCCCCCAGGATGTTTAGCAAGCAGGTCTGAGCATACGATGGAAGAGTGGGCGGGTTGTGTCCATATGGGAGACACAGCCACAAACCACCAAAATTTTCTCACGGACCACCAGTAGTCCTCGAACCTCCAGTTGGCGACCACTGCTATAGGCTATCCCTTCTCTTCTCTTCCTCACTTCTCCTATTCTACAGGATCTGTATCCCAGGCTGGAAACTTTTACCCTCTCCTCTCCTTTTACTCTAGTTCTATACCGCAAGCTTCCCCTTCTCTTTCTTACTGCTTGCCTCTTACTGACTCTGTAGAGCAGGCTATCTTCTTTCCTCTCTGCTCCTTTTTAACTAGCTTTGTACCACAAGCCATTCTCTCTCTTCTTCATTGCTTCTGTCCTACAGGTTCTGTACTCCAGGTTGCACCTTTTTTTTCCTACTGATCCCTTCTTTCTGGCTCTGTACTGCAGGCTGTTCCCTTTTATCCTCACTGCTCTCCCCATACCCCTGCACTGCAGGCTTTCTCATGCTTATATTACAGACCTGGTACAATACTATATATATTACGCTAACACTTCTACTTGTGGGCTTATTTGATTAGATCATAAGACATTAAATTAAAGATTTTTATTCTTTTAGAACTAATTTAAAAAAATGTGCAGCTCATTTTACATTTTTAAAAATTGGATATAATTTTATTCCATTTGCTTAATTCTTCATTTTTATTGCTCAATTTCTGTAAAACTTTCATCCATAGGACCTGGAAAAAGTGCCTTATGTGAAAAGCTTTAAATTAGGGAAATGTTCATCCAGGTTGTACCTTTTTTCCTTAAAGTTTATTTATTGGAGTGATTTTGGCTCCACTTTCTTTCTCACTCTCTCTTCCATCACGTCTCACATCGTCCGGAGATCGGGCGCCGCCATCAGGCACCGCCATCTTTACCTCTTTTTCCTGGTTCTTCTCCTTACCTAACCCGACCAAGGTGCGGGATTGGGTGACGTAGATAGGAAAAAATTGCTGATTTCACTGTCCATGCGTGAAAGGCTTTTTGATAGCTAATTTCAGCAAGACGTTTCCCTGCACACCTCCCTCATCCACAGACTTGGCATTTTATACATTTAAAGACCAAGAAACATCTGTCTTTTATAGCACATTCTAACCCAAGGCACCATATACAACTTTACCCATATCAGCAGAAAACAAGAGCCTGAGCCTCTCTCTTTTCTCCTTCCAAAGTGTTTCTGCCAGATGCTGGTAAGCAGGCTTGAATAGTCAAATAGTAAATAATATGTTATGAATTTTGATCAGCACAGCTAACCACTGCAGAGCTTGTCCTAGAAATGTAAACTATGGTTGTGATAAATGTTGGACAACTTACTTAGAACTGAGCTAGGACTTTTTTTTTCAGGGAAGATTGGCAGGTATTTTCTATATTGGCTAAAGGTTTTTTTTTTTCTTTGATTTAGATTTGCCCACAGGTAACCCTCCATAATCGTAATAAAGGGTCTTTATATTTCGTCCATGAACAATGGTCAGTGGAAGCTGGCTATTTGTTAATGGGTGACAAAGCCACATGTCATTGTATGGTGGCACCACCAACCCTGCAGCAAACCCAGCATTGTCCCTGATAACACAACTATAGATACAATGTATCTTTGAACTGTGGCCATCCAGATGCATTTTGTGACAAGGCATCTACAAATCTGCTGCTGTATCTGCATCATTTTGTTCTCCTGTGCTGAGACGTGAGTGGATTATTTCTCTCTGTGATGAACGCTAAGAGATGAAGCATGAAAAGCAGAAATCTATTACACCAACAGAACATTAAATAGGCTGTGTCTTATGCTGTACTCATTCATATCCCTTCTCCGTGGCATTGTTTTATGGGTGGAGGTACCGTTACAGTACAAGAACTGTTATTAAGCGTGATATTTCATACATTATATTGTTCATCTCTTACCAGTAAACTTAAAAGACAAACTTTACAATAAAATAAATACAAATAAAATGTTCTAATTAATTATTTAAGTCAGAACTCCAGGAAGGATAAAATTACCAGTAAACACATATTTTTAGATTTAGTTTTTTTCATTCTGAGCTGCAGTAGTGTTGATATCACAGCTGTGCTTGTTCTATTTGCAGCAGTGTTCTGATGATAAATCAAACTGTTTATTCTGTCTGATCAGGCAAGGCTGGGGGCTAAATGGGCACAACCTTATGTTGTAGCTAAACTATGTACTGATACATACCCAATACATTATTGGCATTAAAGGGGGGCTATATTCATGCTAAGCTTGTTTGGTTCAAGGGTTTGCTTTGCTGAAAATATAGGAGGTTTAGCAAAGTCTATTTGAATATTTAGTAGTTTACTAAAATATGGTCCAGCCCCTGTTGTAAAGTCCAGCCCCTGTTGATGTCCCACTATGCCTAATGTGCTATTTTGATTCATGAGTAGGCCCCTGTCACTATTTGTGTAACCTGGGCTTTCCTAACAACAAATTGTTAGTTCCTGGGCTACATTATCTTCTACACATGGGCTGGATTTAAGGGTATATTTCAGCTGGGAATAATATATGTGCAACAGTGTATGGTGGAAACCAACTTATGTGTGGCCATCCATATATGATGTGAGCACTTGTGGAGGAGACCATATTGAATAAAAAGGCAAGCATGTTCTGGGGAATATCGTCCTATCATCAGCCATCATCTGGGACAGGTATATGTGCATTAGGATAGTAATGTGTGCAGCCCTTTTATTTAAAATATATATTTTCAGTAAAGGTCTGTTTGAAATTTTTGGAAGAATTTTCTTTAGTTTTGAATTTTTACTTCCGGGAATCTCACTAAATCTTTTGTTTGGTTGGTTGTCACCAAAACATGTGTCACCAACCAAACATGTACCCATTATATCTGTTTCAATGTTAACTGTAATAGTTTGGATTTCACATTGCTTTTTGCCTGGTTATAATGGAATTAATGTATCACCAGGACAATAAAAAAGGTTGAATCCCCCAATTCTGCACAAATTCCTAACTTCATAGTCTTAGTGGCGCATAGCCAGCATTGGCACCAAAACCTCCATAGCACAGTGTGTGAGAAAACTTCCCTCAAGCTGTGGAAATAGTGGCTGTAGATTCTACAGAAGTACCTACAATGAGGGCATGGGGGATGTTTAAAATTGAGTAAAGGAGGAGGAGGGTCACTAAGTCTAAGGTGTGTGAATTCCAAACTGGAGATTAATCAATTGATGAAGTAACAGCCCTGTGTGTCTCTCCTGCCTTACAGATGGCATAGGTGATCATGGGATAAGGAATTCTCACCAGGAACATCTAGTTGTAAAACCTTAACTAAAGCTTTCTGTGGACAGAATTTAAGAACCTTCTATTCAGCAAAGAAACCATTCTATCATTTTTAAATTAAAACAGAGATTTTTCATGCATACATTTGAGAAAAAAATTGCCATGATGGCATCTGGCACTGTTACTTCAAGGCCAACCGGACTCCATGCTTTAGTTTTGCCAGGACTGACAGCTTTGCAAGCACTGCAATGCTGTCAGAATGGTGGCAAGGACTGACAGCCATGAAACCACTCACTATTAAATATTGCTGTATTACACAATATTTCCTTACAGAGGACAATGGTGTCCTTTGGTCACCATTGCGATTATTTTGAAGTCCATTTGTAGTGTAAAACTTCAAGAAAAATGTTATTTTTGTCTTCTACAAGATGGAACACGCCGTGTTTGGTCAATGACATGCCGCACCACCGTCGGGGAGAAAAAAGGCCTTGGGTTGAAAATAGTTGTGCAATGAGTGGTGTTTATGTTGTTTATGTTTTTTTGTTCTGGTATTATATGAAATAATGAAACTGAAATAGCAACATCCCCTTGGATAAAAATGAACATTTTCTAAGGCTGTTCAGTGTCTCATTTTATAAAATATCATAATTGTTTGTGTCCTGTTATTTTGCTTCCCATTTTTCTTGTAACAGCAAGATATTATCTTGGCAAAAAAGAGTCACTTATCCCCAAAACATTAAAAGATAATGAAACTATGGAAAGAAATCAATAGTCCCCAAAGCTATAAACATGAACAACAAAGTCTGCAGCTAAATATGATGTTATTGTCTCTGTCTATTGATGGAAAATTATATATACAATCTACATATATATATATATATATATATATATATATATATATATATATATAAATATATATATAAGGGAACTTATAGAATTTCTCATTCTATACAATGACTTGCATAAGTATTCAGTCCCCTTAGAACTTTCCACTTTCTGTAGGGTAATTAAAGGGGATTTAATGGATAACTCTACATGAGAACAAAAATGTAATATATTGCAGTACTTATAGGCTGTTTCTTCTAGTTTCTTTCCAGCTTTTTTTAATTTGTGATCTGCAAATCCATAAGACATTTGCTGATCTATCTTTGAGCTAAACTGAAATCTCAAAAATAGAAGCCTTTCCATTTCTCTTGTGAACTACAGAACTCCCCTTCATGTTACAGAGATAGGGGGATAGGGGACCCAAGGTCATATGATTATGTGTACCTGTCTAGGGGGTTCTACTGTCTATGGCTTCTGACACAACTCAGATGCAGATGTTTCAGATGCAGAAGAATATTTGGCAATGGTATAGAGGGGAGATTGATGGCTCGGGTAGTAGGACTGGTGGGTATTAACAGTGTTCTTTTACAAAATTATTTCCTGGAAGGCCTGGAGAAGATAATATCTTCTAATATTTGACCTTCCTTGGTTCCTCCCTTGACCAACATGCTTAAAAACTTTTTTTTTATAAATATTTTCATTACATCCCATTTTATAGATGAAGTGACATCAATACTGGATCTCTGTGCTTCATTTTGCAAGATTTAGGCTCATGGGAAGGGTTCTAAACATCATCATTTTCATTGAACAGCACAGCAGCCGGTTTCGGTATTCCTATCATGAGCCCTCAGCTTCATTGTACTGGCTCCTGGAGGGTGTTACAAAACCATCTAGTCTCCGTTATGGGTGGCTGGAGAAGTGGGTGTTCCTAGATAGCTTGTATTTGCATGCAGACTGTGCTAGGTAACCATGATTGCAAGAACTTCATTGATTGGAATGTAATGGGGTGGTCCATGGGCTGTGGGTGTGGAGAATTAAAGGCTAAATGGCCAGGAAAATAGATGGGCTCATAGAAGCTTCTAATACAATCTGTGATAAACTGGATGTACATTGAATTTAGAGAAGCAATTTAAATAGGAGCCTCTACAACTGTGCAAGACTGGAATAGAACTGGAACTGGAAGGAAAAGCTGGAGTTTTATTACATGTTAAAGTGAAGGTTAACTGACTTACTTTTTATATGCTCTTGCACTGCCCCGTACACCAATATACATGCCTTTATTGCTTAAATTTTTGTTTTTATTCCAATTTTTATTTATTTTTTGCATAACTTTGCAAACTATTTTTTATTGGGACACTTTGAATACACTGATTTTTTGCATGTAGAAATAGACAGTACATTCCCGCAGCCATTTAAAAGATATAAGGCTCCATCTGTTGGGACAAAAGATTATTGCAATTTTCTAGATTTGTATATACGAGCGACAAAAAACAATAATATCATGGTTCAATTGTATTCACCAGCGTATGAATCTACGTAATGGAAATAATAGTTCTTAGTTACTGCATAATAGAAAGCACAACTGTATCTTCAGCTTCCATTAAAGACATTCCTATTGCTTAAAAATGAAGTTTAAGATACAATATACAAAGTGCAAATGGGTCAGAGGAGAATATAAAAAGCTTTGAAGGACCAGAAGGGGATGGATGGAACAAAATATATGGAATATAAAATATTTCAGTTAATGACAATTCTTATTTTTGGCATCAAATTTGTTTGAGATGTGCATTATGCATCTGTTCTATTTATTTAATTATCAGCTTAAAATGTATAATGTAGCATTTGAAGGTTTACAAGACAAAATGTTAGAACAAATGAGCACATTGGCTTTATGCACTTTTCATAGTGATGGGCAAATCTGGCCAGGTTCAAACCGTCAAGGGTTCAGCAAATCTTATGCAAGTTTTGAACAACCCAAATTTAGAGTTAAATGCCGAAGACGTCATGGGGGTTGTAAGTAATACTGTCAAAAGGCAATCGGTAACTGAGCAGTGCAATGGGGGACTTGTAGGCAAATAAAAAAATACTATAAGGGGATTTTATTGGGGCTTCAAAGTAAGCATACATTCTTTTATTTCACATAAAAGAGTGGACAACTCTTTTATGTAAAGTAAAAAATGTTATTAAACTGAATTGGAGCACAGAGCCTCCTGAAATACCTACGTCACGAATCCCAGGAGGCTCTGTGGCATTTTCCTACTATAAGGGGAAAGAAATGCCAATCTGGTGCCCGCACAGTGCCAGATCAGGTGACATAGCCAGAACAAGGCAGAAGACGGACAAAAATGTCAGCACCCAGTGCTTTCTCAGCACAGAGACTAAGGAGGTTTTCAGGATGGCGCGGGACCTAACTGAGGACATCTCCAGTGGGGTCAAAAGACATGAAAAATTAAATGTGTGATTTTTTTTATTTTCAGTTTAGTTCCACTTTAAATAGTATAGTTGTTGAATGGCTTACAGCTGTACACGGTGAAAGGCAACAGTATTATTTCCTTCCACAGTCTCCATGATAGAATACTCTGGTAAGTCAACTTTAGCCCTATTTTTTTTTTCAATTACCTTGTTTCACATGTAGCAGTAGCATTTTAAGTTTATTCACCTTAAAAATAACACGGCACATGAACTTACCAGAACAGTCAGTGTTGAACCTGCAGGACTGCTTTCTAAGCCATGGGAACAATGAACTTTAGTCCCATTCCTTGTGGGTGGGGGCTGAAAGAAACAATACAAACCATTGGCCAGGTATGGCATCCAATACAGCCAAACATTTATGTTGAAAATTCAGGTTGAGGGTGTACCCTTCAAGAGAATGAAAATCAGTTTAGTATTGTGAAATAGACCTTTTTTACAAACTGGGTGTTGCAGAAGGGGTAGCTAAATTAATGTGTCCATGCTGGTAGAGGAAACAGAGAGTAAAGAGTCATTGAGCCTGATTTAATAAAGCTCTTCAAGGCTGGAGAGGATACACTGTCATCAGTGAAGCCGAATGATAATTGAATGTTTGCAGGGGCTTTTCCTGGGTGCTTACATAGCCTGAAAACTCTCCTGAAATTGCTCAAATAACAGAAGGTAGACCACCCCTACATAACAATGCAATTTGATGAAAATATACTAAATTTCAAAATACTATTTCTGCCACAAATTGTTTTTTTAGCAAACTTGTCCTTATCCCTAGCAATATCAAGCTTCTTGTTTATTCATGGTGATCATTATCTAGTGACCTAGTGAAAAAGTTATATAATTGCTATTCAATCCAGTTTTGTTTGCATTTACTTACATCCATGGTAGAGAAATACTTTCAGTGAACCCAAGCTATCATTTATTGTTAGAAGATGATTCATTGTTAGGTGTGGTGACCATGTCACCTGTGTCACTTGTCTACTGGATAATGACTATGCAACACTAAAATCATTGTTTGTGGAAATCACCTTTAGTGATAGAATGACATGTTCACTCAGTTTTCAGATGATGTTCAGACTGTAACATTAGATAAGGGTTATTTTGTCTAGCATATTGTTCATTACATCAATATAAAGTCAGAAAACATCCTTTTTAATAGGATTGATTAACACATGTAATGAGTAAAAGATACCTATGTAAACCTGTGAAAAGCAAGCAGTCTGGATTGTCACTGAGATTGGTATAATGAAGCCAGATAAAGAGACATAAATTAGAAAGTATGGAAACAAGTATTTCTCCATACAGCTGCAGGTTCTTAAAGTGAACTTTGAACTTCCTTATATTAATTTAATATGCGCTTACCTTTTTAGAATTGAAGTCTTCAGTAAAGTTAATGACACCCTTAGTGAATCTCATGTGTCTTCTTTCTTTGCGTAGTCCCACTGGTTCAATGCTAACATCTTTTTTTGTCTCTTCTGGATTCGTTTAGTAGCATGGCGTCATGCCATTAGGGTATATTCCACACCATCAAATGGCCCATCACCAGATCTGGTTCTGAGAATGCATTTGCTCAATAAATTATATGGAAGGCCCAATGATGACAGGTTGAATGATCCCACGCATGCACAGAGCAAAACTGAGCGTGTGTTGTGGGGAAAAAAGAAGAGGTGGACAGAAAAAGATTGAAAGGTTTCACTTTTTGTTAGTATTGAATAGTGTGGTGAGAGGTTCAAGCCCATGTAAGGCTTTTATTGCTGTCTTCATCTCTGCTCTGTCCTGGTATCTATTGTCCCTGGGACTAAAAGTGCTAAAAATCAAAATAAAATAGTGAGAAAATCTTCCTCTGGGGATGATTTTTTCTTCACTTTGGAGGGAGTTTGGTAAAGGTTCAGCAAATCTTGTTTAAAATTTCACTATCCCAAACCAGTAAATCCCAATAAAGTCTATGGAAGGAAAATCAAATTATAATTATTAAAATTATTGGCAAGGAAAGGGAGGGCAGAGAGCATATACACCCTCTCCCTTCCTATACTGTATCAGATAATGCCATGAGTAGGGGCAACAGGCATGAGGTGGAGGGTTTCTTTCCTTTTTTACACAAAGAATGTTGGGCATCACAGGGAGTTCTTTTTAGCAGTATGATATGCCGGTACTTTACTTACTCTGACTATTATGTATGGTTATTATTTCATGTTAGTCATCTATGTTTAAGTGTGGTACATATATATTCACATTTTATGGGTAAATTGAGCTTTTGTTTTTAAACTTATGTCACATGTCACAGGAGGCTGATGTGTCATCAAGGGGCTTTCCTTCAATGTAACAAAAACAGGCGCTCATTTGTTTTACAATTTGAGGAAGACAATCACCCAATCTCACACCTGCATGGTGCAAGATCAGGAGACATCAGAAAAACCCGGTAGAAAGATGATGGCGGTGTTGGACAGAACAGCGATCCCTGGAAAGAAAAGAGAAGCTAAGACAGCACAGGACTTACTGGACGGTATTTGAACATGGACTGAGGGCTTTTTACAAGTAAAGGTATGTGGGGTTTTTTCAATTAAAGTTCCACTTTAAGTGGCTAAAGGCACATTTGTGAGATAAGTTTCTCAAATTTGCTCACCCCTAGGGCCACGCCCAGTAAAGCCATGTTAAACCAGAAGGTATCAGAAAGTCTCAGTTCCATTGTAATTCCAAAGGAAGCATTTATTTATTTTGTATTATTATTATTTTACATTACACATTATTTGAGCGCTATTGGGTGGGAATCATGTAAATCATTCCTTATACTCCAGAGCTGATTGTACATCCAGAATGTCTGGTCTACGGCAAGTATACAGACAACAAATACAAGGCCATTTAATATATTATCTGCATATAGCTGTCTCAGGTTTGTTGGCCATTATCAATAGATAGTTTATAGATTATGACTTAGAGTAAAGAGTAAACAAAGAGTAGAGAAAGAGTGAAGAAAGTATAATCAGACTGGTAGTGGGCATGGAAAATAAACCAAAAGTTCAGTAGATTTACTTTTATAAATTAAAGATGTGTGTTTGACTGTTTGTTTCACTTTTAAAGTATTTTTATTCACACATGACTGGTCCTCTTATTGAGCCATCTTTAGGTAACCTATGCTCTGCATTGTATTACATTTGTAAATCAGCAACGCCACAGTACTCCAGTTGGTTGTTATCGTTCCTGCTCAGCCATGTTACAACACATTTCTCAAATCCTTCGGCCGAGGGTTGTCAGATGGCGGCATGACATGTTTATAAGCAAAATCCCCTTCGGCAAGGCATGTTTACATTTCAAATTTACTTCAAACTGGAGCAATACTGCATTTCAAGATCACCCTGTCCATTCTGCTTAGAATGCAGCTGTTCTCATTACTAGATGAGGTTGTACTGAATCTCTGCAGGAAATTATGGAACACAGGCCTTACTGAGATAGCAATGGGATAGATTAAAGACAAGGGTAAAGGGAGCAATTACAAAGTCATTCCCAATTTGTCCATTAGGTGGCACTGTATTAATTTTTATTCTTCTTCCTGTGTGTTCACTTTCATAGGCTACAGCAGTGTTTTTCAACCATTTTTGAGCCACGGCACATTTTTTACATTAAAAAAATCTTGCGGCACACCACAAATCAAAAGTGTTACAAAATTACACTTTGTAGCTAATTCTCGCCTCTAAAAATAAACAAGGCGCTTGAGCTACCTACTGCCACCCACTGACATGGAAGAGTATTACATTACTCTGCCAGTCACTACAGCACAGGCACTCGACAATGGTAATTGGATAATTTCCCACGGTACACCTGAAGATCTCTCACGGCACACTAGTGTGCCACGGAACAGTAGTTGAAAATCACTGGGCTACAGGATGCTACAATGCTTATAATGAGCACAAAACCACCTAGTGGATAAATTGGGGATTACACCAGCTAGTAAACCAATTTACCAGATTTGTCAGCTGCACATACATGATGTGAACCTTCCGTTCCACCACATCACAGAGGTGCTCTGTTGTATTAAGATCTGGTCAGTGTGGAGACCATTTGAGTACAGTGAACTCAAAGTCATGGTCAAGAAACCCATATGAGGTACTATAGTGCCTAAAGGGTGCCAGAAAAACCACCTGCAGCCTGAACTGTTGAAAAATATAGAATAGATCCATTCTAATATGTCACATTCTAACCCCACTATCCAAATGTCACAGCAGAAACTGAGACTCATGAGGACACATAACTTTTCCTAATGTTCTTTTATACAATTTTGGTGAGCCTTTGCAAACTGTAGCCCAAGGTGCCAGTTCCAAGTAGCACCTGGTGTGCTGTTCTAGCCAATCTTCCCTAAGGTTCAACCTGTTGTAAATTCAGAGATTCTCTTCTGTATACCTCAGTTTTAACAATTGGTTATTTGACTTATTGTTGCCTATCAGCTCTGGATATTTTTCTTTGACCTTTGACACTATCAAGGCATTTTGGCCCAGAGAATTCCCAATCACTGGATATTTTACGTTTTTTTCAGACCATACTCTGTAAACCCTGGAGCGGGGGTGCCCAACAGGTGGATCGCGAACCACTGGTGGATTGCAAAGGCAGCTCGAGTAGTTTGCAGAGCCCTGCCTTTCAAAGAAAACTCTACCACACACAGGATTTAATAAGTCCAAGTTTTTATTGTTGGTAGATTGGTCATTTTAAAAATAGCTTGCAAGACAAAAAAGCGTGGGCACCCCAACCATGCCACATTCAAAGTCACCTAAATTACCTTTATTCCCCCTTCTGATGCTCAGTTTGAATTTCAACAGGTCTTCATGACAATGTCTATATGCACAAATGCATTGCATAGCTGCCATATGATTGACTGAATAATTGGGTAGCATGGTGGCTCAGAGGTTAGCACTCTGGCCTTTTCAGTGAGTTTGCAGGTTCTCCCTGTGTTTGCATGGGTTTCCTCCTACAATCCAAAAAAATGTGGTTAGGTTAATTTACTTCCCCCCCATAAAAGCCCTTAGGATGTGGTAATGACATATGACTATGGTAGATTGTGAGCTCATTTGAGGGACAGCTATCGACATGACTATGGATTTTGTAAACTGCTGCATAATATGTTGGAGCTTTATAAATTGTGTGTAATAATATTATTTTTGCTACCAAACAGATGAACAGATTTACCCAATATATTGTCCAGTGAATGTAGAATCACAATGCAAGTAAATTTCCCTGCATTGCCCAATCCTTGCTGCTGCACAGTATGGGCAGACGGGCCCTTACAAAAGTAATAAAAGATATGCATTGCAGTCTTGTAGAAAAGAAATATTATGTTCCATAACCTACAGATTTTATATAGAGTTCTTCTTTAATCAGTGTTTACAGAATGCATATTTGCACAGAACATACGCTATTACAGCAAGCCAGCAAACAATTCATCTCATCCTATTATTTTTAAATGATATGCACCATAGAATTTTATTTTGGTAAACTATTCAGCTAGTTCAATATCTTTTAGTCTAAAACTGCAACATTTGAATCTTCCGCAGCCCATTAGTGCTAACAACATCTACCCTGTCTGTCGGGTTAGGGTGACATCCACTCTGTGTTCTTGTTGAAGAGCTGAAAGCTTTTGGCATGGCAGCATCTCATGTCTCATAGACTCATCATATTCTAATGTAACATAAAAAATGAGAATGTCAATCTCAGACTTATATTCATCTGCAAGATCTTCAGCTGTCTCAGAGCGGTAAACAATACCAGGATGACACGATTCGCTGCTATGAAGGAAATGTCCATATGGGATGATTGCAAGTGGCACGAATCCAATTGGTATTGTAATTTGTTCATTCAATGTAGAATTCATCAGGATTAAAACTGAACAATTGTTATTGGCCTGAGCGTAATTTCTGCACCTGAATATTACATGAAGAGATTACAGTCAACATATACAGTTTAAATATATATAGTATGTGTATATATATATATATATATATATATATATATATATATATATATATATATTCACTGAAGGGAAATGGGCCCATCTACATAAAATACATCTAAATTTTTTTAGTGTGTTTGCCATCATGCCCGATAATATACAGTTTTATTTTTCATTTAGGTCATCTATTCTGATTTGTTTAATTTTTATTTGCATTGATTGTATATTGTATTGTATTGACATAATATTCAGCACTTTACATCCACAGTCATGTCACTACTCACTAGCTGTTCCTCAAGGGGGCTCCTTAGTTCCTTCCATAGTTATATGTAATTAACCTTGTCCAAGGCCAATTTTTAGGGGGAAGCCTAACTGCATGTTCTTGAGATGAAACTAGAGTTTCTTCACACGCAGGGAGAACACTTCTCTTGCAGATAGTGCCCTGGCTGAGAATTGAACCACACTGTCCAATATGTTTCTTATCACCAAGTTTCAACCACTGTCTGATGACTAGCAGCAACAATTTCAGGCTGCATTGCATGCTTCTTTATTTTGTTGTTGGGCTGTCTATCCTACTAAGGGCTAATGCCTCCTGCAGAACAATGGCCAGCTGAAGGAGGCACATGGCGGGCTGATAACACTGTTGGTAATTGAGTAGCAGCCTACAAAAAAGGTCTGTTTCTGACAACATCTTCAGTAGAAATATTTTCTTAAGCTACGTACACACGTCAGATTTTTATCGCCCGATAATCGGCATCGGCCAATTATCGGGCGAAAATCTGCCAGGTGTACAGTCGGTGTCGTCCATCGTCCGGACGACCGACCTGCCGGATCCACGGACGATGGACAACAGCCGATCCTAATGAAAGGGAAGGGGAGAGCGCGCAGCAGGGTGCCGCTCCGTCGCTCTCCCCCTCCCCTCTCCATAGAGCAGAACGGTGCTGTATGTACAGCACCGTTCATGCATTGTGCACTCCCTTGTCGTTGGAAAGGATCGTGAAAGATCCTGTGTACGCTGTGTACGCAGCTTAACAGATTTTAAAAAAAAATTTGTTTCAGAGAACAGTATACAGTAAACTATGATGCCAGACATATTTTGGGTTGATATACACTTTATTTAAGCATTCACAATGCTAATGCATTTCAAACACACTTGTCTTAAGTCACAATGTGCTATTAATAAAGGAACATGGCTTTATTAATGACAAAAAATGTCTTGCATGAAACAGTATTGCTAAATTGACATAGAATATAGTACAATGTAACAATGTCATCACTTATATACCATAAAACCAGGCAGTTCATTGTGTCAACATGAGTAATGTGGTGAAATGTTTCAGTGCTCTTTGCTTCATTCAGTCAATAAATCAGCTTTCCGGAAGATGTGCCAATGGTAAACATTGTATATCCTGGAGTAGGATCAGACATTAAACAATAGAAGATCTGATCCTTAAATTTAAAGTATGTATAATGGTAATGTATATAATTTCTTTCTTTATTTTTACTGAATGTTCCTATTTGTTTTTTGTTCTGGAGATATTACCAACACTCTTTACTTTCAAAATTATGAAAATAGAAACTTAATTGCGGAGCCACCACAGCCGTTTCCTTCCGCAGACTAATCTGCAGAGCACACAAGACATCTCCATTGATACCCCACTCAAGGTATGTGGGCAAACATGGAGGCATATGTATATAATATTTACCTCTGCTAGCCAGAAAAAGACTTTATGTATGTTACGATGTTATTAAAGGCTTGACATCAGTGAGTTTGAGACTAGGCTCTAACCATCTACCATTCACCTATCAAGTGACAGCATTTTGTCTTGCATTGGAAGTGGGAATTGGAGAGTGGGTTCACTATAATAATTGCCAGCACTCCCAATAGGAAGTGAATTGGGGCAGATGAAGATATAGCAGTCATTGTCTTGGGTTTCTGGTTTGCCACATGCTTGGGTTCCAAACACCATCACCTTTGTGGCTTTAAAATTTTGAAGGATAGGGTCAGGGGTGTCTTATCCTTAAGGTAACCTAGGCAGTCACCTTAGCCCCCTCATTTTCATTGCAACACCCTGTACTGTACTGTCTGTACACCGCAGCTTTCTCAGCAGCGTCAGCTCAGTCTTGCCCAATGCCTACACCTTTAGGCACCATTTATGGAAGTTAATGACATAAATCCTGTGCCCATTAACAAGGGCAAAGCATCAATGCCAGTGCCAAAGAGACTTCTACGATGGAATGCATCCTCCACCCTTAGGTAATGGGTGGACTTTACCACTGACGCCATTAGGTCAGAGGCCCTCATGAGCCATTTACTGAGCTTCCACTTTTTTTCCATTTTTTTCGCTTAATCATACCCCTTTTCCCATTTTGTCTTAGGTTCCACATTTTGTTGAGATGCCTTAGACATGGTCCAGTGCATCAAACCAGGTACCAGTACAGGAAGGAATCCAACACAAATTCAGTTTCATTTTTATTCTGCATACACTAAGGACCAGAAATCTGACATTCATCAGCTTCTTGGATTCTGCAAAATTCTCAGCTGGTGGTTTATTTGTAAAAAATATTGGTCAGAGCAGCAGGAGAAGTGCATGACATGCCCTTTGTAGGAGGTGAGCAACAAGTCATATATTCAATGTCATCCCTTCAGAGGCACCTACATTTTCACAATTGACATGAGCAATAGAACCAATTTACAATAAGTTAGAATTAATGCTAACTAAAGTTATATTGATTTTCCTTTAAGAAATCTTTTCTATTCAAAAAATAGCAGAGAGAAAAAAGCCCATCCTCTGCAACACAATGGAATACATCTTAAAAACACTTCCATTTTAATATATTTTGAAATATTCTTGGTCACCGAACCATTTATAATCATCTGTTTTCTTTAGTGAGGCTATGTTTAAACACACAATTCATTCTGATTATGTATGGGTAAGTGGCTCAGAGTAATTGTCGCCTAAAGTTACACAGGCTAAAACTGTGCAGTGTTATCTCCAAACATTATTCATTTACATCTAATTAATGTGTTCCTGAAAACATAATGACAAATACTGTACATGTACATTTTTGTAATGAGCATTAATTCATGTCCACTTCTAAGAAAAAAAGTAGAAATTGAATGGAATAAATATTATCCCAGGGTAAATGCAATATTTAATGAGCAAACGGTCATTTAAACTGCAGTACTGCCCAGGGCAAAATGGCTCAAGACATTGGATGATTTAGGCTTGAAAATGATAGAGGAGACAATGAATATTGTGTCCCTCCATACTTCAGTTCCTTGGTTTCAGGGATGTACTAAATGCAGACTGAACGACAAAGACTAATCTTACAACTAGGTTTAGATTATTTTATTATGGGATAAATATACTAATTAGAAATTAAAGTCTGCTAAATCAGTATTTGTCCCATCCCTCTTATTTACCTACTTATAAACCATCCTACAGGGCCCAACATTTCTTACCTTGTGAATGATGACATACTCAACGAAATATGTTGGTAAGGTCCCTTGACTGTGCTGCTTTTGAGTCCAGGGGTCCAGGTCCAAAGCTTCAGATGCACCCACAGTAGCTGGTCTTTGTCGGTACCTTCCTCCTGACATCATCACTGCTACTAGTCTTCTGGTCCATTCAAAGAATGGACCACATACAGCCAAAAGGACTTGTCCCCATCAAACATACAGTGACATGGACACCCAAAGAACACCATGGCTGAGGATCTATTTTACAGGGTTAGTTTAGTGTTAAGTCCTAGTTTGGAGGTTAGATTGGTTAGTGTTTTAGAGTAGTGGTTCATGTAAGGCCTATCTAAACCAGTGTTTCTCAACCAGGGTTCTATGGAGCCTTACGTTTCCCCATAGGTTGCTAGGCGTCCCTTGAGCAATCACTATGCTTTTCCGGCTATCTGTAAGGGTAACATTCTTCCCAATGACCTGCAGTGTAAGAAGCATTTGTTCCAATGACCACCAAGCAAATGTACTGTCAGTTGTAGATAAAGCAAATTTAGAAAAAGGCTGATCTAAACACTAAAAAAACATAAATGTTATATATTGCAGCTTTCCAGCCATTGGATGAGGGCTACTAAGCTGCATTTTTTAGTTTTTTTATTTCTCCATTTTAACTGGTAATACTGTAAATGGCATTCCCTCCTACACTGTTGTCATAAAAGCTGGACTTCAATTATGTCTACCTTTGTTTATCTTCAATAAATGGTAGATGAGTGATTTGTAATTCAAAGGAAATAATATGTTTGCAATTTTAGGATCAGCCAATGGGAAAGGAACAAGAAAATGTCATTTCTGGCAAGATCACCAGGCACTTGATGCAAATGTTCTTAGCCTGAAAAAAAAAAATTAACGCAGTCACCACTAGTATTCTAGAACTAGTAAACTAAAATATATTATATTTTCGTACTTGGACTTGGTTGCCCATTATGCTTTACGGTCCATTCTACTTGTGTGTTATGGTAATGTAATGTTTTACTGTGTATTAGTACATCCCTACTGTTTTGGGGTGTTATTTATCTTACAATTAGGATCCTATTGTGTGTGAAATTCCCCCACCTACTAGATTGTAGGCTCTTCGGGGCAGGGTCCTCTCCTCCTGTATCACTGTCTGTATTAGTCTGTCATTTGCAATCCCTATTTAATGTACAGCGCTGCATAATATGTTGGCGCTATATAAATCCTGTTTATTATTATTAATAATAATAATAATAATAATAACAATTAGGATGCCGATGCACTATAACAGTAGCATGCAATAACTCACATTACAGCAGTACAGAGACTCTTCTGTTTGCCCCTCCATTGTGCTGTATAACTGAAGCTTGAAGAAAAATGCCCTCTGCTTGTGACTATGGGAGAACACGTGATCTCATCGTTCCCCTCGCATTAAACCACTGGTGCTTACTAAATGACCACTCCAAACTCTGTCACATGGTGGTTTTTTAAGACTGTTTAGATCTATGTAAGAGAATTGCCATTTGGAGCTTACACAGGACTTGTTCTATTTGCTACTGATAAATTAAAATGTGGCGTGAGAAAAGAAGAGTATGTGCAGCTGGTGGGACTACCAATATAGAGAATACCAATAGAGAGAACTTGTTTTTTTAGAAAAGCTCAGGTTCACTTTAAAGTCCTTTACAGCACCTTTGATAAACCATACTTGTAGGTAAATCAGAGAAATTCCCTAGTGCCTTATTTACAGTTCTTGTTAAGGCTAGAGGCACAAAATCCTTCAGCTACAGAATCAAGAACAGCACCTAAATGTATTGTTCCCTAAAGCCTGAGCCTCAAATAGATACTGATTAAGGAATAATGTGGGACCTACACTGTAACAAGCTGCCGACAATGGACAGATAAACTCCATACAGTTTTATAGAAGCATCTGGCTCAGTCCAACTGATTAAAGCCAAACCAAAAAGCATACCAAATAATAAAAAAGAAAAAAAAAACAAGAGTGAAGAACTACATATACTGCCTTGCCTACCTCTTGTTAGGTTACTGTCTGTTATGCTGATCCTCTGACTTCAATGCTTTGCAAGTAACTACAGGTATTCCCTGAGTTAAGGACATCCAACATACGGACGACTCCTATATATGAATGGGGCTTCCCTGCTCGCTGTGCGGGGCAGAGGCCTGACAGGGGGGTGGTTCACATGAGTTGCAGAAGTCTTTTGCTAAACACAGCTGAAGTTGGGGGTGATCTTAATGACTGAGCTTTTTCTGTGGCCTCTTGTAACTTTTTAATGACCAAGGCAAACTCTGAAGTTGTTTCTTTTTGCATATTAAAGCACAGTTTGCTCCAGAAGTTATTGAATGTCTAGGCTCCATAATTTTTTTTTTTTTTTTTTGCTTTGTTTATGAAAAACTCACAGTGAGGATTTTATACAGTAACTGACACCATGCTTCCATGACTATGTCGAGATAAACATCTGCCCTAATTGCATTTATTAAAATAATGTAGTGTTCCGACTTACATACAAATTCAACTTATGAACAAACCTATAGTCCCTATTTCGTATGTAACCCGGGGACTACCTGTAATTCAAAACAGTCATAGAAAAAAAAATGTGCCCCATGGAAATTGTATATTAACATGTCTAAACAAGCAAACATTATACTTTCATTCAAACAGTATCTTCAGGGAAAAGGTGATATAATTGAACACATGGCAACAAAAACTTACTTGTATTCATTTTCAAAATCTAAAATACTGAAAATACAAAACTGGTCAGATGTGAATTGTAAGCACTTCAATCAGATGTTCCAAATCAGGTTCCAAAAAAGGACCATGACTAAAAGTATGTTGGATGAACCCAGGTACCAGGTACCTTTTGCAGCAATTGGTGTATATAGAATGAAAATGAGACTGCACCAATTTAATGGAAGATGCGCTGAGAAATAGTATAGGTATCTCGAGATTTGACTGGTAACTTGTTTTACCTTTACTAGCACTTTGCTGTGTTCCTACATTCCTGCTCTACAGTTTCCAACTTGCATAAAAACACAGGTTTAGCTATTTATAGTAGCTGTATTTAAATTACATTTATACCCAAGAACAGAAAAGTAATATATTACAGATTAACGTGTTCTTTAATGTGCTGCATATATTCAGTTTCTTTCAGGCTAAGAACATTTTTTCAAATACAGAAATGTACCTGTTGTTCCTAACAGATATCCGGTGTTCTTGTAACTTCCTGTGCACTAAACTGACATCTGAAACAAAATTACAAGCCTTCCCAGTTCTTTTCTGTGGAATGCAGAATACCTCCTCCCTATGTTATGCAGATAGGGAGAGGGAAAGTGTTTGTTTTCTAAATTAGGAGCAAACAGCCCAGGGTGACAACAATGCACATTTGTAGATACAATGCAGGCTAGCATTGTCACCCTCATATGAGTAAAGCATTACTGAAAATGATACCAGGTAAAATAAAGGGGAAAAGGACTGATAAGCTGGAATATGCAAAATATGTTCTTGTTTTAGCTATGCTTAAGGAATAGAGTCAAAAATATTTAAAAATATGTAACTGGTTTATATTGATGAAAATATGGACGTTGACGATGATATCCTCTCTTTAAAAATACTGGTTAATTGGCTGTCTCTGTCTTTAATACTTTTTGATTTCCTGACCCAAAACAAGCGTAAAGATTAGAAAGTCCAAGTAAAGCCAGAATTTCTGATCTTAACATTTGTGCCAGGTCAAGTCCATGGAAAGCGTTGAAGCCATTGGAATCCCATGACAGCCAGGCAACTTGCATTTTCAGAAGGGGAGGTTAGCAGCTGCAACTTCCCTTTTCCATCACCAAGTTACCTTTAAATATTGGCCAGGTACTCCACTTTAAATTTTAACATCATCAGTGACATAGCAACATAAGTTCCTGCCAAACGGCTTGGCAGTAAACATAATCAATGAATAGACAAGCAAATGTTCCGCAATATTTACTTATATTTTGTTCCTGCCAATGTGACAACCTCTCCAGCTCTAAACTGAAATGTTCAGGGTGAAACTGAAACTGCCGTATATTGTGCCAACCATAGTCCCAGGTAGTGAGAATGAGGTAGTAAGAGATGAACACAAGAAAGTTTAGTTTGTGGGTCTGAAAACTTTGAAAATAAGTATGGGAACTTGATATTGATATTTACCACAATTAATATTGAAGTCAATGAGATGCGAATACTACCATGTATTTTTTCTTGCCAATATTCATACTACCTTTAAACAAATTGCATAGGAAGCTGGGCACTGCCACGGAGAACATGTGCCAATGCACATACAAATTATACTTTTTGAGTTGTGATAGATTTTCTTGCTTTCTTCCTTATTTTTGTTTTACAAGAGGTTGAAGAGCACTTGTTTTAGGATACTATAACCCTTCAATACTATAACCCGTCATACTGTGTATACTTAAAATTATTATTGTGTTTTATTTTTTTTACCAACTGCTTTTGGTTAACATTATGTGGTTCCTTGTGTGATTTAACATTTCTCTTTATTTGTAAATCATGTGTCCATTTTTCTTAAAAAATGCTAAAAAAAATAAAACTTTTTGGACAGTCTTTTTATGTGTATTCAAGGCAAATATTAAAAATAAAAACATAAAAACCATGATTGAGGGATGTCTCAAATGTACATACAATGCTATCTTTTTCAAGTCTTACACCAGAAAAATGGAACTAGCTCAACATTAATAAAAAGTGATTCCAAACAGCCATTGAACCAATTCTGAAAATGTAGAGAAGGAATCACAGAGTTATGCACAATATACTGTAAAAAGCTACCTGGCTGCTAAAGGTGCCAAATTCCAATTCTCCAAACACCCAAAAAAAAATATAATAAATGAAACCAAAGGTCTTAACAGTATGGTGTAGATAGACTGAACTTTGTTCAAGCTGGTTTTTAAAATCTACAAATAAAACAAATATTTAAAATAATTCTGAACTATATGAACTAGTCATTACCCACTTCAATAAAAAGCATAATGGTTATTCATAAAGCATGATTCCTGAGGTTAATATGAAATATATTTCAAGAACATGCTGTGGTTTCATGCAAAATGTTTATATATCTGGCATGTAGATAAAGTTCAGGTTCACTAGGAGTCTGATTACATCTAAAGTGTCTTAAGAAGATGAATTAGGGTTCAAGTACCCTAACAAGTCAAGAAAACTTATGAAGCATTGAGGAGACCCAGCAGAACTGCAGGACCAATAAGTCACATGCATCATCATTATAGACCTTATATATCATTATATACAGTGGTACCTCGGTATACGTCCGATTTGGAATAAGTCCAACTTGGTATACGTCCTGTTTGGCCGCAAAAAATTTTGCTTGATATAAGACCTTTGTTTCGAATACAACTCGCGTGCTAAAACTTGTATAGGTCAAAATGAGTCACAACACCACGTGCTACCCTTGTTTACGTTTCTCGAGACAAAACCACGACAAAGCCCACAAGTGTCAGTACGCCAGTCGCGTACATTTTCAGTAAGTTCATTAACCATGAGTTCTAAGAAAGGTAATGAGAAGAGCCAAGCAAGGAAGAAAATGGTTAGGATTAGTTTTGGTGGAATAGCTCACTATTCGATTTGTCAGCTATTCGCTCGAATAGAGCAAAATTATTCAGGTGGTCAAATGTCAAAGTCGAACACCATTAAAGTCAATGGGTTGAAAAATTTGGGTTTGTTTCAGCACTGTGTAGAGCTTCTACAGCCTCCAAACAGATGTAAAAAGATACATTATAAAAAGATACATAAAAAGATACATTGTAAAAGGATACATAAAAAGATACATAACACTACTACATACCCCTGTACTTCACATGAATATTAAAGAGCACCTGTCACATCAATATTAGGCTAAAGCTAGGTACACACTTCTAATAATTATTGTTAGAAAATGAACGATTACGACCGATCAACGATTATGCACGAATATACTTGAACAATCATATTGTGCACAATTCTGTACATGCTGTAACAATATGATCGTTCATATATATTCCACCAACAGCGTCCACACGCTAGATACAATCGTTTGAACAATGCAGGGAGGGACATGTAAAGGAGAAAGTGTACCACAGAAACATGCACAATCACTGAACGTCCGTACACACGATAGTGAAAGATCGTCGGCCAATCAGATCCACTGTGGCGGTTGTTCATTTGCAACGACAATCCTCGTTCGTCGGCGTCCTTGGTCACTTTTTTTTGGCCAATCGTTTGTTCATCGGTTGTTCGACGGTCGTTTCTAACGATAATTATTGGACGTGTGTATGCAGCTTGAGACTGTTTCCCCAGCGTTTAACCTGAAGCTTTTAAAGCCCGTGTTTGAAGTCCCCATGCATTCCAATTGGCTAATCTACACCAGGACGTTTCCTTCAGGCACGTTTTTGAGCGTTATCTTAAATGTTGCTTGCAATATAAAAAATTAAAACGCTGGATAAACACGGGAAAACGCTTCTATTGAACTCAATGGAGGCTTTTTTAAGCATTTTTAGGCTTTTATGAAAGCTTCCATTGAAAACAATGGGGAACTTTATAAACATTTTTAGCAGGACTTTGGAATCTGGAAGCCCCCTTTAATAAGGAAACTCCCAGATCTCCACCACCCCACCCTGGTGAATGAGTACAGGGGTACATAAATCCCCTTACTCATTCCCTGAAAGGGTTAAAATATATGTAAAAAATAGGACGAGGCTTTAATGTTAAATTATTTTAATAATGTGTGTGTGTGTAATTAAACTTTTTTTTTACAGGTTAACTCAATGACAGGATGATTTCCAGGGTTGCAATGAACACAGCCCTGGAAGTCCTCCTGACAGTGAGGGATCGCAGGGCACTAGGGGTTAAATGAGGACAAGCCTCTCCATTCACCCCTAGTGCTCTGTGATGGGCTTAAGTTTTACGTTTCTCAGCTATTCAGCACTAGACATGAATGGGAGACTTGTGCCCATTCATCTCTACTGCTCTGTGCTTGGCTGAGAAATAGGAAACCCTGATGACAGCTCAAGCATCATCAGGATTTCCCTTTCCTCAGCCAATCAGGGAGCAGAGCAGTCAGCAGAGCTTTACTATGCTGACAGCTCTGCTCCCCTGATCACTCCTGCAGCCCTAGAGGAGCTGTGACATGTATTACATATACAGAACACATGTCACAGCTCCTCTAGGGCTGCGGGAGCGATCAGGGGAGCGGAGCTGTCAGCATAGTAAAGCTCTGCTGACTGCTCTTCTCCCTGATTGGCTGAGGAGAGGGAAATCCTGATGATGCTTGAGCTGTCATCAGGATTTCCCTTTCCTCAGCTCTGACATGTGTTCTTTATCTGTAATACATGTCACATCTCCTCTAGGGCTGTGGAGGTAATCAGGGGAGCAGAGCTGTCAGCATAGCAGAGCTCTGCTGACTGCTGTGCTCCCTGATTGGCTGAGGAAAGGGAAATCCTGATGATGCTTGAGCTGTCATCAGGGTTTCCTATTTCTCAGCCAATCACAGAGCAGTAGAGGTGATGAATGGAGATACATATCTCCATTCAACCTCTATTGCCCCGGTATTGCTTGGGGTTACAGCTAATTGAAGGCACGTAACCGCAGGCAATTAGCTGTAACCGCAAAGTCCGGGAATCCCACAATGACATTATGATTCATAATGTCATTGTCAAGTAACCTGTAAAAAATAAAAAAAACGAGTTAAAATAAAAACACATACAAATTAAATTCATTTAAGATTAATTTTTTTTTTCAAACTTTTTTTTTCCTGAATTTTTGCAGTCGAATTCCGTGTTTTTCAGGTCGGCTCTATCCGAATTCGAACAGCCATATTCGGGTCAAATATAAGGACAACCCGAATTCGAACACCAACACTAGTTAGGATCATCCCTTCTCAGCACCATCATAGTAGGCACTCGACTCTTCTCAGCAAGGTAAATTGAGGTTAAATTTTCATTTATTTCATCTAATTGCTTTTGTTTTTATGTATTTTAGTATTAAGCAGTGTTTAAATTATTTTATACAATCCCATCAATGTATAATATGCCAATAGCAATATGATTTTTTTCATGGGAACAGATTAATCATTGTATCTTTATTTCTTATGGGAAAATTTGTTTGGTATATGTCTTGTTTGGTATAAGTCCAAGAATCTGAAACAGATTAAGGAAGTATACCGAGGTACTACTGTATAATAAATATTTATATATTATAGGTACTTCATACAGTTAGGTCCATAATCATTTGGACAGATACAACTTTTTTCTAATTTTGGTTCTGTACATTACCACAATGAATTTTAAATGAAACAACTCAGATGCAGTTGAACTTTGGACTTTCAGCTTTATTTCAGTGGGTTGAACAAAAAGATTGCATAAAAATGTGAGGAACTAAAGCCTTTTTTTTACACATCACTTCATTTCAGGGGCTCAAAAGTAATTGGACAATTGACTCAAAGGCTATTTCATGGCTGGTGTGGGGAATTCTTTTGTTATGTCATTATCAATTAAGCAGATAAAAGGCGTTGAAAGAGTGTTGATTTGAGGGGGGGGTGTGCTTGTATGTGGAAGATTTTGCTGTGAACAGACAACATGCGGTAAAAGGAGCTCTCCATGCAGGGGAAACAAGCCATCGTTAAGCTACAAAAACAGAAAAAAAATCCGAGAAATTGCTACAATAATAGGAGTGAACAACACTCTCCAGGAAGTAGGCATATGGATTTCCAAGTCTACCATAAAGAGAAGACTGCATGAAAGTAAATACAGAGGGTGCACTGCAAGGTGCAAGCCACTCATAAGCCTCAAGAATAGAAAGGCTAGATTGGACTTTGCTCAAAAACAGTTAAAAAAGCCAGCACAGTTCTAGAAAAACATTCTTTGGACAGATGAAACCAAGATCAACCTTTACTAGAATGGCAAGAAAAAAGTATGGAGATTGGGAGGCGTTTCATAATACAGATGGACAATGACCCAAAACATACAGTGAAAGCAACACAGGAGTTTATTAAAGCAAAGAAGTGGAACATTCCTGAATGGCCAAGTCAGTCCCCTGATCAGAGCATTAAAAAGGAGGAAACCCAGCATCTGGTGATGTCCATGAGTTCAAGACTACAGGCTGTGATTGCTAGCAAAGGGTTTTCAACCAAGTGTTAGAACTAAACATTTTATTTTCATCTTTTTAATTTGTCCAATTACTTTTGAGCCCCTGAAACGAAGTGATTGTGTAAAAAAAGCTTTAGTTCCTCACATGTTAATGAAATCGTTTTGTTCAATTCACTGAATTAAAGCTGAAAGTTTGCAGTTCAACTGCATCTGAGTTGTTTCATTTAAAATTAATTGTGGTAATTTACAGAACCAAAATTAGAAAAAAAGTTGTCTCTGTCCAAATATTTATGGACCTAACTGTACATTTAGTAATAAGTTATTGACTTATGTATGTAGCAAATGTGTTTAAATAGCAGTAATGTGATGCAGTGATGTACAAATGACAAGAACCAATACAAGTCTGTAGATTACTAAATATATAATATTGTTTTCCTAATATTTATATTACATTATAATATTTCCTTCCCAGTTGACCCTCTTTTTACTCTGTATAGATCACTATATTTTAGTAATATGTAGTGATGTATAGAGATACCAGGACTTTTAGGGTACTAATACAAATCACTATAAAGATGATATGTATTAATGTGTCATATTTATTTAACAGTTAATAAAATCCAACACAAATCAACACAAACACAACACAAACATCAATAAACATGATTCAACACTGTGTCGAAAATTTTAACAGTCACTGTTAAGGACATGTTGTTGTCACTTGAACAATCTTTACAACAAAGCATGTCTTGATGACATTAAAACCTCCATAGCTGATTTGTGCTTAACAAATCCTCTATGTCTGATTGGCACCTGGATTTTGGAGTTCTGTAAACTGATCCGTGGTAAGGTGTATATTTATACAACTTTATAGTAAATGTTGGCTGAAATGAAGCTTCTTCTTTTCCCTCCCTTTTCTTTCTCCCTTCCCTTATTTTCTGTTATTGGTTTTTAACTTTGTTTAAGTGTTATAATATTAAGATTGTCTCATAAAAAAAAACCTTGGATCCTTATTATTTTGAGTATAAGCTAGGATGTCAAAACTGCTGACACTATCTCATTTTGTTTTTTTTTCATACCATTGTAAATAATGTTATGTATTCCTATATTCTTTTTATTTTTTTTTTTTTCGTATCGTATTACACAATCCTCAATAAAGAAATATTGAAAATAACCTCCAATACCCAGAATACAAGATTGTACAGGGCACTAAGGTCCAAAACATTAAAATAAGCTTAAATACACTTTCTTTATTTTGTAGTAGACTTTCAATGCCATAGTAGGCATTGGTGAATGTGTTTTCCTACCAGACCAAAACTTCCCATTCCCCGCTCACATGTTCAAAGCTGTAAAAAAAAAATACCTGTAGTTTTTCCCCATCAGCAATGTTGATTTTCTTTTGTTCTACCTGTGAACTCAAGTATCACTTCTCAAAGCAATGATGATTACAGGAACTGTTTTTCTTTCATATTGTTCCAATCATACTGTACCTGATGTTATGGCCTTCAAATTTCCACTGACTTGGTACTTTTTCTCCCTATAAAAATATATGGTCTTAATAAATACTAATGCACATCTTTATGGTCCAGTCAGAAGCTGCTTTATTTCTTGTTTTATTTAGTGCATTAATGGTTACTCTTGCAATTAAGGGAAGAATGAAAAGTTTATGAGTTTACAGTCAGGTCATCCATCTTCCTGCTGCTCCTACTGAAGTGCTTTATTGTCCTGCAACCAGAAAGAATAAAACATATATATCAGGCCAAAAAAATGTTCTTGACTTGGCAGGTTCAACATTGTATGAAGACATGAAGCAGCTTGTAGGGGCTTCCTGGGGATATTTATTTGTGATTGTATAAATGAGATAATGAAATCTTGCAGAAGAGGTGGTGGAAATGTTGGCATCATTCCATGTTTAGGCTTATTTTGTAAGAACGGTAAAAAAAGGTAGGTTGAAAAAAGACACATGTTCAACTACCAGGGAAAAATCCCTAATAAAAACCCTATAGACACAGTTAATCCAGAGGAAGGCAAAAAATCCCTGGTTCAATTTGCTCCAACGGGATAAAAATGAAGGTTTAGATGCATTTAAAATCCATCTTCTGCTTGGCAAGAGGAGACAAATTCCCTTTCCTCCTGTTTTAACAAAAAACCTGAAATCCAGCAAGCACCAGGCTAGCATGGCAATATTACAGAACCTCCCTTTTCCTTTGCTTTGGACAATCCTTACTCTTACACCTAATAACCCTAACCTAATAATGTGCATGCTCTATTTAGTGAAGTAATACTGTGATCCCAGGCTGCTTCTTGACCCACCCCCAGACCAACCTAGGGTCAAAGGAAGTAGGTGAAATCTATGCTACCATTCACCATGGAAGACTAGTGAAGTCTATTGGTGGAATATTCTTCATTCGACCATCAGACTTTAGGTGAGTGTTGCATTAGAAGCTTTTTTTTCTTAGCACTCTTATGTATACTAATCTAATTTTTTTGGAATTGTGCTTTATTCTGATCATGTTTTTGCATAATCAAATCAATGTATGTATTGTGTTATATCATAGTCAAAAGAAGATGCAATTTAAAAAAAACAATTTCACTGTAAAAAAATGTACATCTAGCAACAAATTCTAAGAAAGATTTCCATATGACTGCGGCAGATTTCTACATAGCCAACATATGCCATGGCCTAGGGCTGCCAGAGGCGGCATACAGCCAACCACACATCATGCCTCTGACTGTCAGGAACACATTTGTGTACCATCTGGATGTGCCCCTGTACAATTTGTGTATTATTGTTGTATGAATGGTGTACTGTTAATTTTTTACCTGCTCTTGGTGTGCCTTGTTTGTCTTTAGTATTTTTTTCTAGCTGCACTCTAGTCAGCACCATAAAGTTATCCTAAAATCTCCCTTTGATACCTCTGTGTAGTGTCCCTTAGTAAGAATTTAATTACCTTGACCCTATGCTGTGACTTTCCTCTTCTCCAGTCTCCATGATCAGTGACCCATCAGATGCAGCAGGCATGTCTATGCTGGGAAGACATTAACTAAATCTACTGTTCTCACAGCTCAGCACAGTCACTTTGGTCATCGCATGATTCCCATACTCTGCAAGCATGCCATATATGTTAGTGTTTAGCCAACCGCATGTACTTAAATCAGAACAACCTTCTCTCTCTTGGCAAATCATTTCTCCTCTGCCATTGCAGGTTTGCAATGAACCACAAACTTCAGTTCCTTTTGTATTGTGCCTTAGCTGTGCAGGTAAGTGCAATCCTGTAATACCATGGCTCACACCATTCACTTACAAGTACAGGGGAATTGTTAGCTTACAGCACTGCCTCTCACACACTCTAGCAGCACATAGGCATTTCTGGAAAGACTACATTTGCATAAAACACTCTGTGAAAACCTTGCACGTGAACTAATGCTAAAAAGTTGGCAGGACAGAAAAATAACTGAAACAAGAAGATCAGGACACCCCCAATGGCAATACCTGGTGCAGCTTTTTTGTTATATGGAAGTTACAGTGTGTGGAGAAATGGGACTGATTGATTTCGGCACAGAGCAGGACTACCTACATTTGTGTAAAAAGAAGGGAAAGGCTGGGGTTAGTGTCATAGCAGTGATAACCAGATGGCTAATTAAAAGAATAAATAGAAGCCAGAAAACTCAGGTAAGAGAAATTTGCAAAATTCTTCTCTAGATGGGCATAGAGTATACATTTGGCTTTGCAAATAATTGTTTTAATAATCTCCTGATGCTTTCACACATTCAGAAATTTCACCTTTAGTACCCATAGTATTGCAAATAGGCTGTTTAGACAGATGTAGCATCAAAGAATGCAATGTAAAGAATGGTAACATTAATACATGACTGTAGGAAGTATTACAAATTTGGTCAAATGGGGTCAACCGAATAATTAGGCCAGACACTTTGATAGCCTTGTAGTTTACAGGACTCTATAATTCAGACTAAAACTTATGCATGCAAGGCAATGAGTAGCCTACCTATTCTGCATAGAGCTTCAATTAGAATTTGTCAGGATGTAAACAGCTTCTGCTTTAGAAAACCCCCAAGTGCTTTGTGACAGCAGTACCATGGATGTTACCTTTTTATTGTAACATTTTTAAGTCATACCATAGATCATTTTTTTTTTTTTTTGTTATTACCGAATTTTTGCCGTATAAGACGCTCCGGAATATAAGACGCACCCAATTTTAAAGGAGGAAAATCTAGAAAAAAAGATTCTGAAAGATTATTCCCCTTCTGATCACTCATGTGCCATTCATACCGGTATTCCCCTTCTGATCACTAATGTGCCATTCGCTTTTTTTCTATTGTACGGCAGTTAGGACAGGGAACAGCAGGTGGCGCTGTGCCGGCTTCTTTCGCTTTGCTTTACAGACAGGAGAAAACACGATGCTGGCAGAGGAGAGAAGAGAGACACGCTGGAGCCAGAGACACACGCAGGATCCGGGTATCGGGTGAGTATAATATTTTAATTATTTTTTTTAACACATTTGTCGTATAGGACGCACTAACTTTTCCCCCCCAGTTTTGGGGAAGAAAAAGTGCGTCTTATATGGCAAAAAATACGGTATACCTCAACTAGTGTAAGAAAGGGTTAAACCACTATTACTTTTTGCCATATGTTTCTCTCTAGCCTGGCCCTAGAAGAATTTACACGTAAAATAGTTATATATATCATTATCATTTTCTTTCTCCAATTTTACCTAAATTGACCCCAAACTAATATAGTTTCCAACATCTGGTATTATTTCTTACAAACTATTTCAGCACTTGTACGCTTGCTTAGTCTAACATCAGCTAAAGAGATATTCGTTTGGCAGAAACATTCCATAAATTGACACCTGAACCAGAATGTTCTCTTATAACACAGGGAAGATAATAACAGATGCATCTGAAAATGTTTTCTACGTGGCTGAAATGTAATCACCTATTAGCAGAGGACCTCTAGCCACCTTTTGCCCGGCTGCTTATAAAGAAAAATCTGTTTGTGCGAAAACACTTCCACCAAACACAGGCAGATCTGACCTCAAGTCAAGGGTGATTATGCGAGCACATTTTACAAAGTCTTTTTTGGGAACTCTGGAGAAAGCCATGCCTGGCTGTGTTGAATGAATTTCATCTACACGCTGTATAAATATTCACAGGAGGGCATTGATTTTATAGACTGGCCCCGGGAGCCGCAGTAAAACAGGCCGGCATATGCGATTTTTGATTCTATTTCCTAATATTTTTGGGAACGTGCTCCTTTATATAAATCGTATTCTGCTGCTGTGCGCACAGCTGCACTTAACATCTGGCATCCCTGATGCTCACAGATAAAGAAAAAGTCAGCTAATCTTCACTGTAGGTTAACATTATTCCTTATTACCAAGCTATAAGAGTAAGAGCCCATCATTCTCAGCTCTGGGGGACCTTTTGTTGAAAAGCAAGAAAATTAAAACGTAGTCATGTGGAATAAGTGTTCCCCTTCTTCACTCTTTTTTGTCTCCTTCTCGTCGCCCTCTTTCCTTCTTCAGCCTTTTGAGATTTCATGCTAGCTGGTTACAATATGCTCAAACCACAGGCCACTTTGTTCTGAAATGACACTGTAAGAAGAAGATAGTGAATTCAGAAATAGTTGTGCTTTTCAAGTTGAAAATAAAAAAAGACCAAGTTGCCAAAGGGTTGCTATAAGATAACTATTGTTGGGAGCACATTCAACTATTGCTTAGATGGGATAGGCAAATAGATCTCAGGTAAATAGATCTGTACCCAAAAATACTGATTGTGCAGTCAATAAAATATTGCTTAAGGTAATATATATGTACCATACATATTAAAGTATAAACCAAGTTTTTATTTTTTAAACCTTAAAATGCTTTTAGAAAAGGAAAATCTTTATACTTTGGTCACTCCTCTTTATATGTCCTCATGAAAAGTGTATGCAAATTCTTGTCATTGGAGCCATTATTAGAGTTTGTCACATATATTAAATAAGGACGCTGTGTCATCTATTGGTATGCAATAATAATGATCAAAAGATCATTTAAGAGCAAGTGACCCATCATAAGTAAAAAATACTTTAACCTGTAAAAAAAGGGGGGTGAATAGAATATACACATTAACGCATGTAATAAATGTTTTCCTTTCAAATAAATATTTTAAAATTACACGCTGCAGATGTATTTCTTCACATTAATTTTATTCACATTTCTGTTGATTGCTGTTTTAAATGTGAGTGTTAACAGTAGCATTTTGTGACCTAGGTTTATACCCACCAGTGTAGTTTTAATGTTTGTTTTTTTTTCAGCTAAAAGTAGGTACCTCAGTTTATGTATGAGTTTCTATGGTAGTTTTAATTTCATTCCTCTCTACTGCCTAAGTATACACATTTTTAGGATGAGGATGGGTCAATCTGTATTAATCACATCTGTACCCTAACTATGCAAGTTGGGTCAGTGAACACTCATTTTCTGTTCCAAACAAAGTCAGGAAAAAGCAGCCATCTGCACGTCTTAGTGCCAGTCAGGCAGGAGGGTTAGGGGCATATCGTTAAGGAATGTTTAATGACATCACTTGTAAACATGTGTAAAGCACCAATGAACAGCAGCCTGCAAATTGCAAAATCTGATTGGGTAGTATTGATTTATAAACATGTAGCATTAATATGGTACAATTTTCTCTTTCTAGTAGTTTACTGCTTGACCAGAATGCCCCTGCCCTGCAGCTACTGCTCCTGACTGGTCGGAGGTTGGATGGGGCAGAGGGGGGCATTTTACTGCCCGCCTATTACACAGCCATGCAGTGGAGGTGACTGTGTGGTGGGCAGGCAGTGAACCGCCCCTCTCTGCCTCCATTCATTCTCAATAGGAAGCCTGCTTGTACTGTACATACAAAGCAGGAAGTTGTCTCTCGCCAGTATGACCAGACATGTTGACGAGTGGTGCCTTCGTGCTGTGATACTGTGTACTGTACAATGCTGTGCAGAAGAGCTTATCTTCACTTTCCTCATCAACTCATCAAGTTCTACCAACATTGTTTAAGGCTGTAATGTATTTCAAAATGTTTAAGCATTTGCTTTGCATGCACAGAAAGGTAAAAAAAATAATATGTTGAGACAAACATCTGTACTAATTGCATTTATTAAAATAATGTAGCTGTTCTGACTTACATACAAATTCAACTTAAGAACAAATCTATAAATCCCTATCTCATATGTAACCATGGGATTACCTGTAAATGTTATTATTTATTGTTATTTTTAAATAGCATTTATAAAGCACTGACAAACTTCACAGAGCTTTACAATGTCCATTGTCTTGTCACTAACTGTCCTTCAAAGGGGCTCACAATTAGATGTCCCACCATAGTCATATGTCATTTGTCACACACGCCAGGTTGCAGTCCTTGGGCACACCAAGGTGGGCAAAACACGGTACCAAATCACAAAGCAGAGGGATAGTCAAGAAAAGCCGGGATCGAGGCAGGCTGCAAGCAAGGTCAGATCTAGGGATGAGCGAGCGAGTTTTTAAAACTCGCTCTTACGAATTTTGCCTTTCTCGCTTACCGAAATTGTAAGAAAGAATGGCAGGTGTAAATTCGCCGTCGTGGGCTGTGCTGATCAATGAATACAGCGCCGGCTGCATTCATTGATCAGATCAGTGTGCGATCCCTGGTACTAGAGGTTAAATGGGGACAAGTCTCCCCATTCAAAACCTCTAGTGCTCTCTGATTGGCTGAGGAGGCAGCATTCATTGAGAACAGTGTGCAATCCCCGGGGCACTAGAGGTTAATTAACCTCTAGTGCCCCGGGGATCCCAAACAGAAGGATTCCCAGGGAATCCTGTGAATTCTCCTGTTATAATTTCTTAGATTTGCTGATAGTTTGGCGAAATCGGTTCGCCGAAATTTTGCGGACCCTTTTGAAGTTCGAGGAAATTTTTCGCGAGAATGCCAGAGGCACTCTCGCTTATCCCTAGTCAGGTCACATGCCAGGGGTCAATTTCCAGGGATCCAGGAGACAGACACCAGTGACACAGGGGCCACTGTGGACACAGGGAACACAGGAGACACTGGAAGCAACAAGGAGGCACAGGTGACTCAGGGATATCCACAGACAGACAAGAACACTGGAACAGCACAGGGAAGTTGGCTGGGAACCAACAGACTGGACAATGAGAGGTCCAGTATGTGAGCTAGCTAAACAGCCAGGGCTGGTCAAGAGGCTATTTTCTGATTGGCCAGTGGATTGGACGGAATTGATATAGCTTGCATACAGAGGCACCCAGCATCAGAACTGCCCACATGTGCAGAAAAGAGATACCTGCGCTTTAGAGGGGAATAGGTGGGTGTGACATCATTACCACAGTCTAAGGTCAATTTGGGATAACATTGTTACGTTGTTTTGTTTTTGTTGGTTTCTGGTTTTAGATATTTTTGTCCTATAAGATGATTAATATACAGTAAAGCAGTGGCACATCTCCTTTGTAATCTCCATAAGCCAAGTACAGAGACATTACAGTATAACATAAAAATAACCAAAAGACAGAGCACTATTAAAAAAGGCTCTACAGATCTAGATACCAGCAGTGGCAAAGTCAGCCTTTCGGTCTGACATTCTTTCTTTGTTAATTCCCTAGGCTGGATTTGTGGAACCTGACATTTACTGTAGCACAGAGAACAAATAAGCTTGTGGAAAAGGAAAAAAGAGTTTTGGGTAAAAGCCACTTTTACACAGCAGGCCTATAAATGAATGCAGTCCTCTCTGGCAGGGAAAAGAGTAAATTTTATTTTAGTTGTTTATACACTTTAAAGTTGTTTCTATATATGTTGTTATATATAGGATACACAATTTTAGCTTTACAAATACATGTTTAATTTATGACACTGAATTGTCATTCTGTGATCTACTTTGGTGGAGAGGGCAGCAGATGAACCTTAAGAGGAGTCAGTGCTGTGATAGCCCGTTGGGGTACTGGAAACTACTTTCAGCACAGCTAAAAACTGCATAGCAGGAAAAAGACCCATCTGTTGACTGGACTGCATAAAAATTAGGACAACTTCTGTTGATTTTTCTTTACCTTGTAAAGCGACATTTTGCTCACCTCATAATTCAACTGTCTCAGTTCCTTATCAGTTACAGGAGTAGATGCCTGAAGGACAGAAGAGAGAAGACTTGGGCCTAGAACATCACATGGCTATGGATTTAGGTTTGTAACACAAACATGTAGTTTTTTTCCTATATCAGTAATTTTTTAGAGGATTCGAGAAGCCTGGACATTCAATTACATGTGCTATATTTCATACCACTATAAATTACCTTTTAAAGATAAAGTGGCCTACATTGATTCAGAACAAAATCTAGTGGTTTGAATTGTACGTATAGCATTGGAATGTTTGCTGATGCTTGTCAATGTTGATACTTACCTTTCACGATAATACTTTGCTAATGTAATGAAAATGAATAGGACTATGTCCCAAATGAACTACTTGAATAATATTATAATCTATGATAATTGGATGAACTAATGACTTATGTAAGTAATTGGTAATGATTTTTTATAATCATACTTTAATGATCCATAAGATCTGTTTTCTATAGATGATGTGCTGACGTTACATATTTGAATATACAAGGGCATGTTCATGGTATCTGGTTGTGGTTGTCTATAATACTTATATACATCTTGCCCACAAATGAAGGGCTCATAAGGCCTTTTTCACTCCAATATATTATCATTTTTTTTAATTTATAGCCATGTTTAATTTTCTAAGGTAGGACCCCTATTCCTGTTTTCCCAGGATTGCACTCTTTTTTGGTGAACGTGGTTGTAGGGCTTTTATTTGCTGAATTTAACTTGATAGCAACCTTTGTACTGAGAAAAAAGGTAAACTAACGTTTAAGTTACTTTTTTGCAATTAAGATTGTTTTCTTACTTTTTCACATTTATATTTATATCTATTACTTTCTTTACTCAGGCTTTCATATAAAGTCTACAAGGGCTACAGTATCTCCTTAGGAAGTGGTAAAAAATGCATTGGAAAATTCTTCTGATAAACTTTTTATGAAACAATTACATAAGGATTTGAACACATTTCATGTACCAAATTTGGAACAATAGTAAGGAGAACATTGGGAAGGCTGTTAATGCAAATTTAACATAAAAAAATCTCACCGTCATTAAGAATATTGTACAGGGGTAAACAGGGTAAGAGAAATTTCATTACAACATAATACTTCTATGTTGGCTATAAAAAACTGTCCAACCCCAGCACATTTATTGGGCATAAGTTACTATATATCAGAAAAGAATTAAGGATTCTTTGGACACCAATCAAAGAAAACTATATTGAAATCATAAAGTATATTGAAAATGTTGATAATTTATTTACAAATATTTATAAATTGTTGTTTTTGATTTTTCACCACATCACCTTCTAAGGGATTAGGGTAATTCCTCATCATGTAGGGTTTCCCCATAGTCCATTATCCAACATCCCTGGTGCATGACGTCCCTCATGTCAAGCCAACTAAGTACATTTTTGGATAATGGACTAGGCGGTACCCTACATGATAAGGAAATACCCCATGATATATTCATCCTAACACATAGTGCCTGAACTAAATCCCATAAAGAGTGATATGAGAGGCTTTAAACAGAGACTATCATTTCTTTAGCATTTTGGGTGAGTTAGATTTTTTGTTTTTGAGTATAAACTATGAGATACTCTATAAACTCGTAGATACTCTTGCTCCCAACTCTCTTGAGAAAGCAGCTTTTATTGCTTTCTTCATCCATAAGGGAGCTCATGGAAACAGATTAGCATTTTGTGATTCTATTGTAAGATTGCTAGTCTGCCATGGCTCTTAGGGTTCCCATTGGTTAAAGTCCAAGATAGTTTGAGAATGTAGCCAATAGGGATGAGTGAGCAAGATTTTTAAATTGGATCTCACGGCAAATCGGGCCGTTCTCGCTTACCGAACATGTAAGCAAGAATGGCCTTGTTTCGCCACGAGTTCTCAGGCTAGCTGAACTCATATGACATCTCAAAGGAAATTCTCCATTAGGGGGTCATATGAGTTCAGTAGTATGCCTGCGGTCACAGCTGATTGGAGGCACGTGCAGGTTCCTACGCTCCCAGGGCTGTACTTATCAATGACCAATCAACTGTGACCGCAGGCGTATTACTGAACTCATATGAGTTCAGCAGGTTGCCACGCTCCCTGGGCTGCACTTATCAATGATAAGTACAGCCCAGGGAGCGTGGGAACCTGCTAAACTCATATGACCTCTCAATAGAGATTCTTATTATTGATAAGCACAGGCCAGGGAGCATGGGAACCTGCAATCAAAGCTGAGTGGAGGCACATGCCTCCAATCAGCTGTGACCGCAAGCGTACTACTGAACTCATATGAGTTCAGCAGGTTCCCACGCTCCCTGGGCTGTACTTATCATTTATTTTTGATTTCGCAGACCCATCGTAAGTTTGAGGAAAGTTTTACAAGACTGTCAGAGGCATTATCGCTCATCCCTAGATGCCAACCTAGAGTGTACAAGTGAAAAAAATACTCATCTATAATCTCTGTATCAGTATATAATTTCGGCTACTCCAGCACTTACAGTAATTTATACACATAATTAGGCATAATTATCTTTTTGCAGTGATTAATCAGATGACACAACATTTATATAAAGGTGACAGGCAATGTGTCTGATCTGTTTATCATCTTACCAGCCATAATTGACAATTAAAATGTGTTCAGCTCTCTGATAATGTTTTGAAAAATGAAATTATTTCAGATTTATTTTCTCCGATGACAAAGACTATTCCTCTTGAACACGTCTTGGTCTATTTCCCAGATATGCCACAATAAAAAAAAAACAGTCTCAAAAACGATGCTATAAATATCTTCACTGAAATAGCTGCGTGTCAAATAACCATCTGTGTTCAGAACTAATTCATGAGTAAGGTCACTTTTATGGGTTTAAAGCTTTGAATGGGTTCCAAGTTTTGGTTTTCGAACAACCTGAATTTTAAAGGTTATTTCTGCCGAAATAACTATTTTTTCTTCAGGTAGGTATCAGTAAGTTGAATTATGAAATGTCTTCCTTCACTTCTTAAAGACATTTTCAGAACATCTGTCACCAACAAGTCTATGGCATACTCCAGCAGATGGATTTCTATTTCTAAGCAATATCATTTATATGATGGAAAGATACATCATTGTTTGTTTTTCTGATGGCAGCAAAATTTTGGCAAAAATCTGGTACAAAAATCTAATGGGAGTTCAAAATTATGCAAGAAGATGGCAGTTTATTCAACTTACAAGTGATCATTTTAGCTAAAATATAATTTTTGAGGTTAGGTACTGATGGTGGGGACCTGACTCACTATTGGTGTTTCTTGGTGTTCCACTGGGATGAGATCATAGCTCTGATTAGCACAAAGGAGATCCTCCAGAGCACACTAACCAGACCAAATCTTTTTTGTTACTAGATCTATATTCAGGGGCAAAACCATTGCCAGAAGGTTGGGAGCGTATTAATGTCTTTGCTGTAGCATTAACAATATGTTTTACTAGAAACCCAAAATTTTGCTAACCTCCACACTTCTAGCCACTCTCTTCGCTCCTCGAATTACCTGCTAATGACTTTCTTTCTCACAACCTTGTCTAATTTAAAGAGCACTCAAAACCCATCTTTTCAAATTTGCCTACCCGTCTTCTTCTGTCGCTTCACCTCCACACTACTTCCCCCCTTTCCATATATCCCTCCTATTGTGTGCTGCTTCCCCCACCTCCTGGATTGTAACCTCTTGTATCACTGTCTGTATCTGTCATTTGCAACCCCTATTTTATGTACAGTGCTGCTTAATGTGTTGCCACTATATAAATACTGCTTAAAAACACCAATAATAACCTAGTAGAAGAGCCAAAGAGTAGAAGAGAGAAAAGCCAGCCAGGTAAAGATCCAGGACAAGCACAGTCAGTAGCAAATACCAAAAAAACAATGAATTGCACTCACAAGCTAACAATGTATCCAGCATTCAGCTTTAGCATGGAATAAGTTGTTAAATAATTATAATATTTATGATGTGCATTAGGTTGGCAAAGCAGCAAAGAACATGATAGAATGCTAGTGCACCTGCCTTAATACAAGATCACAGGGAATCCTAAGAACCCAGTAAGAAAATCCAACAATACCAACACAAGACAGACATATTGGTCTGATAGGGCTCCCTTGTGGGAATCCTCCAGGTCTGCCGTGTTTCAAAGGCAGTATCAGGGAATGCAGTAATTGTATAACGGGTGGGTGTTCCTTTGCAACTCTAGAATTATGTACACTAGCCAGATCCCTCATATTAGTACATCAAAAAAGTGAGGAAAAATTTAGTATGGATTGGTAGAGCGGTCAGGTATATTAACACTTAAACTAGACACAGTTGCAGACTACAGGTAACACAAATGATAATGTAGAATGGAAAAATCAGCTAATATGCTGACACTTGGATTATTTTTCCATTGTCCACTATCCTTTGTGTTATTCATATTCTGCAACTGTGTACAGTTCTCTAAGTGTTACATACAGACTTGTTATCAAAGTCTGGGCCCTGACTATCTCCTGGTCCATGGACTTTAATGTTTAATCCAGATATCCTGAACAATTAAATTGGCTCCTCATTGCATATATATTTCTTTTTTAACTTCAACTGCCCCCACATCAGCAAGACATCCTTCATAATCCAGCCATATTGTCATGTACCACTAAATCATCAAACTGTTTTTTGGCATTTGTACAACCATTGTCTATATCCCTAATACTCACATATAAACTATTTAGCAATACTAAATCCCCTACTGTTCCTTTCTCCCTTTTTTGATATCCTAACAGGAAATGTTTAGGGAAATGTTAAACTCCCTGGTTTATAAATAGAGTCCGTAAAGTACTGAAGCCATGATATCAGCATGAGAGCCTCGGAGCTCGTCCCCCTGTCCCCCTTTTCCCTAAACCACTATGGAATTCAGTTGAAGCCAGTGGCATTGACCCACACAATGCAAGACCAATGGCTCTTCATTATAAGTGAGGAAGCTGAGTGCCCACCCACAGCCTGGCTAGATAAAAGAGAAATGTGGCAACCACACTTCAAGGGATAGCATAGCAAGGGGTAACGTAAAGACGAAATGGAAAGACTGACCCTAGGGCCCTGATTTATTAAAGCTCTCCCAGATTGGAGAGAATACACTTTCACCAGTGAAGCTGGGTGATCCAACAAACCTGGGATGGATCTGGTCCAGGATTCAAAGCACCTGCTAGCAAATAGCAAATGACATTGAAAAAATCCATTCCAGGTTTGCTTGATCACCTAGCTTCACTGGTGAAAGTGTATTCTCTCCAGCCTTGGAGAGCTTTAATAAATCAGGCCCAAAGACTCCAACACTTCAAGCCAATCAACTGGGCTGACTTTCTGCTCCATAATATGACATTACATTTTATTTTATTTTATTTCTAAAAATGGCACTGGAACATTTTGTCTTATATTTTTAAAGCTTTTATATACAAGCTATACAAGTTATTTTCTGGATTAAACAAGAAAATAGAAAAAGCGTTGTGACAGATTTACACGTAACCTTGACATAAAAAGTGCCACTTCCTGCATGTGATGAGATGCTCCCCAGTAAATATAACACAACAGGGTCCATTAATAGCTTTCACCAAGGGGCTCCTGGCAGACTGCTAGTCACAAAATCTTCCAATAAAAACAGAAGTGAATGTGGAGGGTAAACTAGGAGCTGGATTTCTAACTGACCCAGAGAAGATAAGTACTGAATGGTAACTTTTTTAAGAGAATCTGTCTTACATGTGAAATTTCATCGAACCATGCACAAATGTTGTCTCGGTTTTTCTCTTCTTTCTGAGGCTCGCTGTTCCATCCAACGCCTGGAATCGGAGCAGCCTGGAATGTGATGCAAGTATTCCAGGAGGCTGCAGGTTTCCCCTTCAATCTTAAGCAGGAAAAACAGAAGGTAGGAGTCCTGCAAAAAAATAGAAAAAGAAATTAAAGAAAAAAAACATTTTTTTCATTATGTAATCGTAATAGCCACCCTTTTACATAATGTTGAAATTGTGACGATAGGTCCACTTTTAGCCTATAATGAAAGTTTCCATTACCTGCCTCAAAAATGTTATACTAGGCTAGTGCAGAGGTTTCACTGAGATGCTGAATAAATTCAACTAATAGGAGATAGAATGGGTTTTTATCTTCAATTGCTCTGAATTTCATGCTGCTGTTGTCTGCGTCTATAAAGGGAAAATTTTTACAAGCCTGTAGAGTTTTTTTTAGGAATAAGTGTTACAGATTAGGGGATTGGATTTTGGGGGGTAGACTACGAATAAAGTATTGAGGAAGGTTAAAGTTGCCTTACAGTGACCCTCCCTCAAATACTTAACTAAATATTAAATAATCTAAATTCCTTAAGTATGGTCATGGAAACATTATTTTCTCCATTCTGAACTGCTGGTAGGGAGGATTTTTCTTTGGGTGTCCAAGTACCCAGGCAGGAATGGCGGCAGCAAGATTGTTTGGTGGTGGACCAGGACAACTATTTTCAATGGATGAATTTTCAATGCACTATTTTCAATGCATGATTATAAAAGTTATGGTTAGATGCTCAAAAACAAGATGCCCAGAAACACCTCTAGTGTGTATCAGCATGTTAGAAAGAATATTTATTTGAAAAATGGCAATGTCCATGTAAATTAAGCTCTTATGGGATTCCTATGTCTCAGTCCAAATAGAACTGACACAGAGGTTTGGTTTAGAAAAAGAAATTGTGAAATAAACTCTGACAAACATGTCTAATAAAGTAGAAAAGTGGCTAATATTACCATAATCCCCTTGGCAAAAAAGGACTAAACTATATTGAAAATGAATAATATATGTTATGTACTGTACTAGCACACATGATAAATATTTTTTATGTAAATTTGAACTCACAGATTAACAATACAAGCCGAAGAAAATAAACAATTTGAGAATCCCAAAGTGCTGGAATTTATTACAGACCCCTCTTACTTCGCCTGCCAATAAAACCAATTGGATGTCACAGATGTGGTATGAACAGATACATCATCTCCAATGCAAAGATTGTGAACTGCACTAGTGCCTGGGCCATTGGTATGTGGGGAAAAGAGAAAATCTGGCAAAACATGGAATATGTGAACAGAAAAATAGTTCTTCTACGCTTTAAAATGGAACTTAGACTTGACCTATACTCACAAGATCTAATGTGGTTGTACATACGGTATGCAATTCATAATATTGTGAATTTATGTATTTACCTTTTCATTGTAGTTTAGCTGCATGTATCCATTAAGCAACATTTTTTGTTACAAGCATGCCCATAATCATAGTATTGTAACAAAAACTGCTGTGGATTCAGAGACCTGTGAGAAACCCTAAGTGAAAAAAATTAAACAACCTGATACAAAGGGACTTTTGATTGTAATTTAAAGGTGACCGCTCACTGCCCCTGATTCATCAATAAAATCCGTGCTTGCTGGAAGCGCGAAAGTACGCGCGGCCAGCCTTTTAATGCAAGCTCGCCAGTGTAAAGCTGCCGGAGATGCGCGGCTCCGGCCGCGAGCTTTTTCAGTTGCTGAATAGCGCGACGGCGTACGATTTTGGATCGCGAATACGAATGCGCGAGCGATCATCCGATTCTGCTTGATGAATCAGGGGCACTGAGTTGATCAGTAGGGAATCCTTTCATGAGACATGGCTAAATATGCTGCCACTAGATAAAAAAAAAAAAAACAAATAAAATGAGTGTTAGGGAACCAAGACTATTTGGGAAATTGGAAATTGTGTTTGGATTGAGTGGGTGAGAGAGGGGATCGGAGTGGAATTGGGAGCTGTAGTTTACTGCAAGCAGGCAGATTTACTCTGGACTATGGTTGAGCAACCGAATTTATTAAATTTAGTCTTGCGGCGAATTGGGCCGTTCTCGCTTACCAAACATGTAGGCGAGAACGGGCTTTGTAAATTCGTCCGGCAAGACTGAATTTTTGGGACCTGCAAGACCAATTAGGGGAGCAGAGCTGTCAGCTCCATTCCCGATTGCTGTTGCAGCCCTGTAATATGTGTTCCTGGATAGAGTTTCTCTATCCAGGAACACAGTGTGAGTCTCACTGGCTGCTCATGAATGAATGCAGCTGTGGGACAAATCCTCTGATTGTTCCGACGGCCGTGTTCATTCATAAACACAAGCCGCATGACTCACTCTGGGAGGAGGGGTACCGCGGCTGCAGTGAGAGATCCCCGGGCACTTTAGGTCAGAATGAGGGCTTGCCTGAAGTGCCCGGAGATCGCTCACTGACAGGGGGATTCCCACAGCTGCATTTATGAGTTCATGTCAGTGTTTCTCAATCAGGGTTCCTCCAGAGGTTGGTAGGGGTTCCTTGAGCAATGAGCAGTTTGTGACTCTCAGGTCGGTTTAACTGACACCAATAATATTTTTAGCTATCTATCTCCTTTTCCAATTTAGTAGCTTTTTCAGTTTATGTTACTGTTGTTCATATCACCTTTGACACAATCCAGTACATATCTACGTGTAAACCAATAGCAGTGGATACATTTGTGAACTGGGAATTTCGTTCAACATTTGAACAACAACAGTTCAACTCATTGATTCTTTTTATTTTTCCTGAAGTTCATCTCTAAAGTCTAAAACGTATATAAACCCTTACAATGAACTTGCCCTTTTCACTCACTTAATTATACAAGTGAACACATTTTATCTTTTACAAAATACCTATTGATTTTAGCAAAAACAAGAAAAAAGAAAACCAATGTGGCACCAAATGTAGAAAGAACTGGTAGGCTACAATAGGTTAAAGTTTTGTTCTTTAACCTTAAGTAACATGCATCAGCGACAGTTGAAATACATATTTAGAAATCAGTTCATTATATTCAAATGTTTTAACTTATTTGGTTCCAATCTCCTAGCTTAGAGGTATTCTTGATAGATACCAATGTTTCCCACTGTTTGTTGGTCTAGTTTTCAATGGCCTGGCAATTTCACATGTCATAAAGCATCATAAGTCTGTTTCAACATCAACGTGACTCCTGAAACTCATTTCCATTTGTCCTCAGCTCCAGTCTGCTAGTAAACAAATTAAAATGCAAATGTGGACACTTCTCTGTTTCCCATTTATTTCTCATGTTAATTAGGTGCAGCTTATGACTCATTGGATGATTAGTTATATGACAATACCTCTGCAGAACAAGGGGAGATGGCAGAAAAAGCATCTATCACTCATTAGTCTAGAACCTAAAAAACAAAGCTTTTATTACTCTCTGTCTCTTGTCCTAATTTGTAAAACTAAATGAAACGTTATCTTTTTAAAAATGTTAATTGCTTTTAAAGAGATGCGTTAGGTGTAAAAAATCCTTTTAATGTATTCTACCTTTGTTAGCTTATTACATTCTCAGGTTCTGTTTCCCAGTTCTCAGCGCTACACAAGAGTTGTGCTGTACAGCTCCTTCTTATAATGTAATTATGAGTCAGCTGACTCTCTGAATGTAATACCCTGTTTCCCCGAGCCCTAGCATGATTGTTTTGTATTTTTGACAATGCTCGAAATATAAGCCTACCCCGAAAATAGGCTGCAATACTTATAAATACATGGAAAAGAGGTGCTCATTTAAGGAAAGCACTGGAGTCACAAGAAATTGAGATGGAATTCAGGGTTTGAGAGTTATGATGATGCTCCAGAATGTGATGACTTGACTAAATTTGAGTAAATGTTGATTTTTTGTTCCAGAATAAATGTTGGTTGTTGTTCCCCTGAAAATAAGTCCTAGTACATTTTTTGGAGCAAAAATTATTATAAGACACTTATTTTCGGGGAAAAAAACTGCTTCTCCTCCCCAAAGCCCTGCTCGGTGTATTGTATTGTATTAGTAGAATGCTGGAAGAGTGTTGAGACATTCTTGTGAATGTAAAACAGGGGGATCTGAGCTACTGACTTACCTCTGGGTGGGGGAAGACAGAGGAAACAGGGTGAACTGAGCTGCAGAGTCACCAGTGGGTGCAGGGGAAGCTAAGGTGGCATAGAGGATAACTTTAATGACTTAAATTTACTTTGTTGTGAACTGTGGGGGTGAATTTCTCTACAGTACATGTAGCCATATTGGTCAATAAGGGTTTACTCTAAAGATTGTTTGCCTCTTGTCAACCATATGTAAATACTTAAATGTAATCAGCTTTCCCTTCAGTTAAATGAAACGCAATAATCTATTAGCAAATGGTGTCTCTAGCTGCACCACCCGGACCCATCCTATTTTTTTCACTTGCCTCTTCCTTGCCTCTCTGATATAATATCACTTGACTTCATGGTCTAAAACCTAAGCCCCCCGTCCCAAGGTTTGAGGTCAATGAGGCATTGAAAAGCAGTTAAAAGGCAGCTTGTGGGGATTATTTAATAAAGGATAACTACCTAATTAAAAAAGACAGTATTTCTTAAAACTGAATTAAAATTTTACTCCATTATTCATGTTATTTGCCCAACAGAAAGTTCTTTCCTTTTTGCTAAATGGAGTTCAAGCATCATTAAACCCTTTTTGTGTGATCCCAAGCTTTCATGTGTTCTTGTACTATTCTGGGTTCGCAGTACTTCCGCAGTGAACAGTGATTGCAAACAAATATATAAATATGCAGGAATAAGAATCACCCACCACGGACACTGAACTCAAAAAAGTCACTGGACCAGGCAGAAGAACCTTGATTAATAATTGATATAGTCTTTATTTTCAATTTAATTTACAAAATAAATCACTAAGAAGTCTCTGCTTGTCAGTGGCAGCCCCAAAGAGAGATTATGGCTGGAGGAGGTAGTTTCAACAGTTAACTTTACTTTAGGCTGGGTCTACATGGACGATTCTACAAGCGTTTTAGCACTTGGTAGAAATGCAAATTGTAACCCTGGGCAGTGATTTCTGCAAGTACAGGAAGTACATACATCCCTGCATACATGTGATAATGTGATCATGCAACAGTACAGTGACAAATGTAACAGTATACACAGAAAAGAGTGAAAAGAGTGCAAAGTGAAGCACAATTAAAGACAATGACTACACAAGTGATAATGAATGACATCATTTGCAGGTGTGAAAAGCACCAAAAGCAAACACAATGGCAGACAATTTCACACGTGCCAGGCATAGGTGTTAATTTTTAACAGCATAGTACATGTAATTAATCATGCATGACACATGGAATAGTGACACAGGACTCAGGCTATTGTTAAAACGTTTGTAAAAGCCTCCATTGAAATCAATGGAAGCTTTTTTATTGACAATTTCTAGCATGCATAAACGCAGGAAAACGCTCCCATTAAAATCAATGGACGCGTTTTCCCGCGTTTTCCCGCGATTTACCAGCGTTTTAATTTTTTAAACGTTGCAAGCAACGTTTAAGATAACGCTCAAAAACGTGCCTGAAGGAAACGTCCTGGTGTAGATTAGCCCATTGGAATGCATGGGGACTTCAAACATGGGCTTTAAAAGCCTCAGGTTAAACGCTGGGGAAACAGTCCGTGTAGACTAAGCCAAAATGGGCAAACGTGGAATGCAAAATTTGCACACTGTTGCAAAACTCTGAGTGTCAGCTGTGGAGTTTACTTTTGTTTTATGTCAAGGAAAGTCAGGTTTTAGAATCAAAGTAAACCTATTCTAAAGGAGACACACAAAAAATATTTTTAGCTAAGGGTTGTATGGTATCTCCTCATAGCCAGGCTTAAAATGGATCACAGTTAAACTTAAAACTTCTTGGTTTACCCATTGATTGACAGTACCTGTCATTAGTTTAAGTTTACAGTTTGCTTAGTTTTTATTGGTTTAAAGAATTTTCAGCAGTATGCAGCATCTAACATTGACTGTAATGTTTTCATTAAAATGAATATTTAATTTTTGTGCTGGAAATGTTCTTTAAGCCTGAATGGGACAAAAAACAAGAGTATGGCTTGGCTTAAAAACAAATTCTTTCCCGAGTCATCCCCTAGTCATTATACGGTATGGTATTTCAGCCATGAGCTTTGAAACGCTCCCATGGTGCCTCTCAGCATCGTGTACTAATTGAGCGATGTCAAAGCACTTCTTCCCACACTCTTTTCTTCAGGTTACAAAACTACAACCTCAGCTGAAATGAACTGTTTTTGTGGTCATCAATGCTAAAATGTCTCAGTGTTACTCTTGGCAAATGCAATGGCCAATTAAACCTGCAAGCCATGTCAAAGAGGTTAGAGCCGACTTATGCTATGCTTCCTTGGTCAGAAAACATCTTCATTTCCCTGCTAATTATGTTCTGTTTCAGCCAGTACAGTATTTGTAAAGTGTTTATGTATTACAACCTAAAACAGTTTTTCAGGACATAAATTTATATTCTAAACTGCAGTGCAAACATTTTTAGGTTACAGCAAGGAGAATCTGGCATATTGCTCATTCAAGGTTTAGGGGTTTTATTCAGAGCTAAGTGATGCGTTCTCTTGATAGAGCATCCTCCCTACTAAACCTAATACTTACTATGCATGTTCTTCTCCATTCATTCATTTCTCAGTAACAGCCAATACTTTCCGGGACCTTTGCTTAACTTTTGCAGCTTTAACATCATTCATTAGGAAAACTTCGCTTTCCAAAAAAAATTTTAAAGCTTGTTTTAAGGACTTTGTGACAATCCATCAGGTCAAGTATTGATGATGGACCTGGGTTGCAGTTAACCTTCTGATTTATCCCAAAAGATATCCAATAGGGTTAAGACCTGGGCTCTGTGTAGGCTATTCAATTCCCCCAAACCAAACTAATCAAAGCATGTTGTTTCTGGGCACAGGGACACAGTCATGGTGGAACAAAAACAAATCCTTCCCTAATTTGTGTCCACAAGGGTAGAAGTGTATGGTTGCCTGAAAAGTAGGCTGCTGCATTAGCAATCTCTTTGTTAGAGACACCTGAACTCCACAATTTAGAGAAGTATCTACGTATATACATGGCCAAATTGTGCCTATGTGTTTATTGGACAAGTATTTCAGCTTCTTGTGTAATAATTGTGCACAGTACTGTGTTTTATCCTCATACCTTAAAAGCAAGTCTACTGGACAATGAATAGGCTGTTTTCAGACTGGCCATAAGGTTGTGGTGCGGTTACTGCTTTCTTAAACCCGTGAACCATTTCCTTGGGTGAGACAAAACATGAATGGGTCAGTATTTAGTGGTTCAGTGCTGGCCACTCTCACTTGCTCTAATATGTTTCATGATCAGATAGCCAAGTTGTGTCCAGGAGCTGCAGTTTGAACATAGCCTTAGGTATTGACAGATATTGGCAGGACAGTGGCTCAGGGGTTAGCGCTAGGTCCCAGGTTTGAATTTTGGCCAGGACACAGAATGCAGAGAGTTCTTGCGGGTTTGTGCAGGTTTCCTCTAGCACTCTTCTCACATTCCAAAAACATGCATGACATATGACAATGGTAAGGACATTAGATTGTGAGCCCCTTTGAGGCACAACTAGTGACATGACTATGGATTTGTTAAGATATATGATAAAAAAACATATAACATTCGTATTCTCTTTTTTTTAATCCACCAAATAATTAATAGAATACTTAAGTCACCCTTTGGCATATTAAAGATAAAAAAAATTGCAGACTGGCCACATCATGCTGAAAAGAGAGTAGTTTAAAGGATTTAGGATAAACAGAACTTGTGGCACTGGAGTTGATTTACTAAATGAATACCGGATGTTCACATAGCAAAGTGAATGATCCCCTCGAAATGGATATTTGTTTTACCACTGCTTCCAGTTCAAAGATATTTTCTGAGTCTGGAGATTCAATTTGTTTAGTTTTTTAGCTAAATGATACAAAAACTGAACAATTCATCTAAAACAGGCCACACGTAATACAATTGATTGATACCTCTTATCTTAGGGTATTAGACCAAAGGCACCCCTTGCTATTACTTATGTAAGTGTTTAATGTGCTCCTCTCTAAAGACGAATAGCCCCAAAGCTAGGAATCAAAGAAACTAAGCGTCCTGATGGGGGGAGGATAGGGAAGCAAGAGGATAAAAAAGGTTAAAGTCTTGAAAGAAGGTAAAAAGAGAGCATCAGAATAAATAAATAAAAAGAGCCTTGATAGAAAGGTAGGGGTTTGTAAGAAGGGGCTTCAGTTGGTGGTCATTGGGAAAAAGTAAAGCAAGATTCATTTGGAGGTCTGAAGTCATCAAAAAAATGTAATTCTTACCCACCTATATTTTGCAGAACTGAAACATTTAGGTTCTGGTCATGATGGATGGACTGTGGTTGGGGGTCTTTGAAGGTGATCAATTGGTTGTTATGGAAAAATGGTTGGAGACCCGTCTTCAGTGTGGTGTCCTTTATTCAGTGCAGTAAACTCAAAGTTACCAACTTTCTATGGTACACGTTGGTCAGATGACCCTGAACTGGTGTGTTGCAACTTTGATAATAAATGGCTGCAATGGCACTTTACCAAAATGTTAAGAGTTTATTTTGATTGAATGGCTCTTGGCACTTAATGAAGTGGATAGTGATCTTTGTACTCCCCTTGCCATAGAGTATTCCCTACTATGGACTACCGACCCACGAACTGAGCTCAGCCTAGCCATTGCTTATTATCCAATCAGAGCATATTAGTGGCTATCTCACTGGACAGAAAAAACAGGTGGGTTGGCTTAGCTATGGAAGAAGGGCTTAGATATAAAAGGTCCAGTATAAACAAACAGCAGGATCATAGAAAACACGAAAGATGACAGAGGAGGAACCTTGTGGTGCTGTCAATAGTATTTTTATTTAAAAATGGCTGACGTGTTTACTTTAGGATAAACCATTGTGGAAAAAATGTAAGCTGCAATTACTAATCAATCCTTTGCAAATTCTGGTTACTGAACATTAAAATTTGACATTATTTGACATTAAAATATTTTCTGCATTGTTCAGTCAATCAATCACAGTCACTCATGAAGTATCAAAACCACTAGATCAGCATGACATCCAAGCAATTAGCATTTTCAGAAGAAGGCAAGCAAGGGCACCCTAAATCTTGCATCACTTTTCTCTAGGATAAAAGGAGAAGCAACCTCAGAATACAATCAACACATCAATAATAAGGAAAGAAAATGTTATAACAGATGGCCAGTATTTTCACAGAAATATGTAGTGCTCATATTCAGCAGCCACACGTCGGATATAAACCTTCCACCGGGAAAACAATATTATTAACACGTCTACGGAGCCAAGGCAATTTTTGACAAACTATTGGCAGTTCTTGTTGACAGATATTACAGAAGTCCCTCACCAATTACTTCCTGTAAAACAGGTCCTTGCATAGAGGCCGTGATTAATTAAAATTGTCATAATTTCAAAAGAGGAAAATCGATCCCGGCAAGGGTACATTGCACCCGCGAGGTTCAGGAAAGAGACTCACATGTCTTATCTCAAAGTTACCAGTTTAATATAAAAGCCCAATTTAGATGTGCTATTTATTCATCATAAAGTGTTTGAATAACTATCGATTGTTAGGTCTAGATTGATAATTGCACTGATGTCTATATTGATTCTAAGACCCTAGGGGCGTCATGTATCAAACTTTCGTCAGATGTTTATGAGCAAAGTTCTGTACACGCCAACTGACATTAATAGACTGTAATCTATTCTGGAGAGATAAATGGTGAATACGCAGCAAAAGAAATATTATGGAAGTTTAAAAGGTAAACTAATTTTTGTAGGGAATCTTCAAAGTGCATGTAAAGACAATTTATTAAAAACAAATGAATAGAGTGGTAAGAGTTTAGACCTTTTTTTATATTTCTGTTTTTGAGATTGCCAGCAAGCCATGAGGGGAGCTATGCTAGGGAATCAACTAATCTAATCTAGAAATTTCCAAGGAACATTCCAATGGATAATAAATATTGCATGGGAAGTGGAAAACATTGCAACTATTAGGCTGGTGACAGGTATCTTTCATTTTAAAGTTGACACCAGAACAAAAAGTATGGATACATTTTCCAGTTACAGAGTTAGGAAAAGTACAGTACCCCACTTATAAACTAACTAAAAACCAACATATTGGTTCTAACCTATTTTTGTTTTACTTTTATTTTTACCTAATGACACACTTCTTGTCCTAGAGTGACAACAGTTACTATACTGTGTATAGCCCATCTATAGAATCTATGGATCTTTGGTAGAGCAACATTGTTCCTCTAGACTGCTGGCTTCTGATCTTTTTTTGAAGCTGACCTATCACTACATTTTACACCACTAACCATTTTAAGAATAAGAAAATGCCAGAAGAAAAGGACTGCGTTCCCTGTCCTGTCCTCGCCAGAAAGAAGAAGTAATTTAAGTATTTTTGTTTTTTGTTTTTTTTTTGCTGAACATTCCCCTTTATTTTGGATATAGTATGTGAAGGAAACAAAAAACATCCTATACTGGGGAAACAAAAGAAAATCCCTTCTAAGTAAAACTAACTCTTTTCTTGAAGAGTTTTCATTGGATCTCCATTGCCATATTGTCCTTTCACTATTGTTTTGCTGCTGTCAAGCCAAACATTTTTATCTAATTCCTTAGATAGAAAGACCACCCCCCCCCCTTCCCTTCCCAGTGGGGAGGGGACACAGTCAGCAACGAAACCTGAAAAAGGATCTAACCCCCCCACACTATTCAAAAAAAAATATTGACTTTACAAAAACGTTTTTTTTTTTTATTCTAAAATTTAGTTAATATCTCAGGATCTATCTGTCTATAGTTTTGATATCATAATATAGCAGAAAAGGGAAGGGGGAGCAGGATAGGAATTAAAAATGATGTTTTACTGTATATCATGTGATATCTTCAATATAAATACATCTTTTATTTTTTAAATAATGCTAAAAATGTATTATTTATATTATTATTATTTGTATTTTTATTATATTACTATTGCACATTGTCATTATTTATGTACAAGTTTTAAAAAAACTTTTTTAATAAAAAAAAGTTAAAATGTACTTTAACCAAACAACACTTATTAGTTAGCAAATTGGCTACAAACTGCTTATCTGGATTGCACTCTAAGGAATGTGTGTTTTCTTTATTAGGCTTTTACCAGATAATAACAGTAATAATGTTATGCAACGGCTGTAGGTTTTACACTGCCTGTGAGTTATTTTACCTTTTGTGCACTAAGGCATAGATGCATCCAGAAAACCGCAGGCCTTTCTTCCACAATTTAACGTCTTTCTGCAGATTATATTTTTTATACTGCTGGTTGTTCAGTGCAGATATTTGTGATTTAATAGCACACAAGCAATCCATTTTGAGAGACTGCAGATGATAGATGAAAACCTATTCCACCACACTGGTAATAACAGCACTGCTTGTGTTTCTGGAGAGGACAATGGAGATTTAATTATAAAACAATTGAGTGGGGTGATTGTAAAATTCCAGATACAAATAAACTGCTGTTGTACATAGCTGATTTTACTATTTGTTTGTTGTATTTCGCAGTCATATTTTTTATTATGATTATTATAGTTATTTGAATATTTCACTTAATGACTGTATTTTCGGTGGCAAAGATATAACCCAAAGGGCTCATTTTTATTTGTGCAATGATGTGTTAAAATGCACACTATACTGCACAGCATGTTAACGTGCAGAACTGAGCCAGTGCACCACTGCAAACTGCATTTTTAGAATACCCCAATGTGTATTAGTGTATTGTGATGCATTGCAGTTATGTTTGTAACAATGAAAGCCTATTCAGATGCCTATGCAAAAGCATGTGTTCCTGCAATGAATAATGTGACCGGGTTATGGATTATGGATAAACCTGGGTGATTCAGCAAATCTTGAATGGATTTCCTAAAACCGTTTGCTATTAGTTAGTACATTTTTTTCAATTCTGGACCAGATCCATCTTAGGTTTGCTGGATCACTCAGGTTTTTCCATGATAGTCTATCTTCTCCAGTCTTGGAGAGCTTTAATAAATTAGGCCCATTGTTGACATAAGGCCTATTTCAGATTTGTATGCATGAATGAAAATTTGTGCCAGAATTAAAAATCTTTAAAAAAAGGCTCTAATCCTAAAACAGGGAATCTGGAATCCCCTCAAATATTCCCTGGTGGGAATCAGTTACTGCCATTAAAACACATGTACCTGGGAGATTCCCAGAAGGGAATGCTGGAAGGTATGTCAGATTCCCTATTTTATATATAGAGCCCTAACCAGATATAGTTCCATAAAACATTTTTATCACCTAAAATCAATCGTTATCATTATAACAGATAACATAACAGTGGCTAAAATATTATTCTATTCTTTTTGTTTAATTTCTTTTTTATCTCAGGGTTCAGTTATCTTCAGCATCTTTAGAACCCTTGTTGGTTTCTTATTGTGGTCTGTAACCCCGTAGGAGAGGTTTTTACTCACTGTCCTTCACAAGGGGACTGTAAGGAACTTACCTTTCCAGCATCCCTGGGGATCCCAGCCGCAGTGGGAGACACCAATGCAGCAGGCAGCATGGCCGAGGCTGCTGCCCTGCTCGCAGCGTGTCTCTCCCTGCAAGTGGAGGGATCCGTTCTAGCCGAACTACTGTTCGGCCAGGCGGCATCTCCGGCATCCCTATGAAAGTGAACAGCGAAAGTCTTGTTCTCAGCACTCCTGTGGAGGTGCAAAGTAGTGCACGTCCCAGGGGAGCTGTGGGAAGAGGTGCGCGCGCTACTACGCGTGCCTCTTGTACCCCCTGAAGGCGAGGCAGTCGGCTGCCTCGCGCAGGGCGGGACATAGTTAGTTTGAATTCCTTGCGGCCAATCGTCTACAGGGGATTCAGTTATCCTCCAATCAAATGGCGCCAAGTGGCGGAAGGTCATTGGGTGCTCTGGCCATTTAAGGAGAACCTGTCCTGAACACCATTGCCCGCTTTAAGCCTCTGTGTGTACAGTGTGCTTGGGTGAATTCGCTGTGTTGGTGCATATTAACCTCTGTTGTGTCATTACCAATAGCAACCCAGTCTGATACCTGATTCTGCCTGAACTCCGCCTGCCCTGACCTTGGATTGTTTGTGACTACTCTTGCCTGCTGCCTGCCCTGACCTCGGATTGTTCCTGACCTGCCTTTGCCTTACCCTCCTGTACCACGCTTATTGGACTGATCTTCTCTGAATAACCCTTGTCTTGTTTTTTGACAACAATAAAGCTTGATAAAAGGATTCTTGGAGTTGGCTGTGGTTTGTGTGCCCAGGCGCATTACAGGGACAAAATAGAACAGGAAGTGAGATGAAACTTTCCATGTAACAATACAACAATTTTTTAAGAAAAAGTGTGGAAGAATTAGAATGCTTTTGTGTGTCATTGGGGAGATTACCTCCTACTTCCTGTTCAGCGACTGATGTCATGCAGAATACAGATAATCTCTGTTGGTGATACAGACAGCAATAAACCCTGACATTCCATATTTCCTCATCGTATTTATTGCACCTAAAAATTAAAAGTTGGAGTCAGGCTTTAATGAACACACCAAAAAGCTTTTGCATACATTTATAGATTCATTCTGAAGCATAGAAATCAGTTACTGACACAAAAGTGTAACCTCTACCATTTCATTTCTTATTAAAGTGGCAATATTGAAAAATGGACATGGCCAGGGCCACCCACTAGAAGTCGAAATTAGTTTTAAGTTACAAATGTGAGATCAGAATGTAATTTCATATGCCTCAATTATATATTGGGAGTGTGAGGTCAGCGTTAGATGAAATATGACAAGTTCACCGATGGCTTTATAATCACATCTGAGGCTTCTGTTAAATGTTATATTAGGCATTCGGTACAGTTTGAGATCATATTAAAAAAAACATCTACATAATCAATTCTGAAAAATAATTGCACTGCAAGAGCAATTTTTTATTTCATTTTTTAATTCCTTGCTAATGATGAGATTCTCTTTTTTATATAAAATAGGGACAACGTTAAATACGGTTGTGGGGGCAAAAAGGTGAGACAAAGAGGAACCTACTATTGGGATTCCAAGCAGGTTTATAGTTAAGAAGAGATACAAGATAAAAAAAAAATCAGAACTCTAAACCCACACTTCATAAAAAGAGAGGTTAAAAAATATATGAAGTGTAAAATGTGAAGAAGAAGCCTTCCTGATCCTCACAGGCAATTGATTATTTCCTGGACCAAAATGCTACAACCTTGTTTACTATACTAGGTATTTATAATTTTATATTTGTATATAATATTTATATATTTTGTATGTATTTATATTTGACCAGTCAGAAATGTAGCAAGCCCTTTCTCTGAAATAACCAGCAGAATTGGCTAGAAAGAGTTCATGTGGAAGACTATTCTATATTTTTATTTTATGCTCTTTTTGATTTTCCATGCATAGAGTTTAGGACTAAATCATTGAATCTTTCCTTATAGCTGAGTTCCTCCATGCCTTTTATCAGTATAATTGACCATCTCTACATTCTTTCTAGGTTCTAAAATATCCTTTCTGTGAGCTTTGCCCAAAACGAAACTAAACTACATATTTAGGACAAAGCCTTACTTTCTCATATAAAAGTGTTAAAATGTCCATATTCTGCTAATAGGTAAATGATTGTTATAGGAAGCTGGGTACTGCCATAGGCAACATGTACCAATGCATAAATCAAATACTGTACAGTATAAAAAGAACCTTTTCCTCATTTCAGCATTAAAAATATAGAAACACCTTAAATAATGTGTTTTAGCATGCCTAAAAGCTGTAAGAGTTGTTGCAGAACAATACCATTGTCACATACTGTCTCATTGACAGCATACACTTTTGAATAGAATTTTATTTTTCTTGTACAATAAACTTGGCTTACATATAGCGGAAGCACTTCAATTTGATTCATTGTCTGAAAAACAGGCTTTTCCAGGTAGCTTTAGATACACATCCTTTTTATCAAGAGCTAATATAACTGATTTGTCCAGTAGTTTGCTATGGATGTTTCTAGTCTCACTAACGCAAAAAAAAAAAAAGCACTGTCACTGGCCTATTTCTTAAATGCTTTTTTGAAGATTGTAGATCAGGTAAGGTCTGAGTTGGGTTGTAAAGGGCCATTTGCCCTCTACGCCAATTCTTATAAGATATGTTCTTATACCCTTATCAGTGGAGACATTCTACTATTCAGACATCTATCAGAATAGGACCAACAATGAGTGATAGACACAAGCTGGATATTATTTAGCTATCTGATTCCAAGTCTAACCTGTGACTACAGCACCTTTCAGATGGACTTCTTTTGTAGCTAAGATGTCATGCAACTAAATGCCAAAAGCCACAAAAGAGGCTGACATTGAATGATGTGAAAAGGTGAATCACAAAACAACACGTCTGTTTAGAATTTTTCACCATTTCCACCAATCAAAGGCACACTTTCCTTGGGGTAGTATATTTTAGTTAACAAAAAAATCTGTTCCTACCATTCAAAGGGCTACTTGGTTCCATATGCCATCAGGCCAACATTTCTTAGTCTTTCCTTGCCATAGATGAACCAGCAGAGTACAACTGACCAGCAGCAGGACATAGTTACCATATTGTACTAAAGAAAAAGACTACAGACAAGGAGTTTACTATAAGAATTAAGATATCACAAGTGATACAGCAGTGTAAAATCGGCCAATAGCTGTATATTTTAAATAGCAAAGGTAGGCTTTAATCTTTAAAAAAGCTTACAGGCTTGGGTGTTAATACAAGTACAACACAACTTAGATATTGCAGAGGATACGTCTTTGTAAACTTGGCCTGCAGCAGGACAGTCAAAATAGGATCAGGGGGTCAAGGAGGGGGTGAGAACAAGAACAAGTATACTGCAGATAATACAGTATTGCAAAATTGGCTAGAAAATGACAGTTAAAGCAGAAACATAAAATAAAGGTTATTTGAAACAAATATATTATAATTATAAACAGGATTTTTATAGCGCCAACATTTTATGCAGCGCTGTGCATAACTAGGGATCGCTAAAGACAGACTAATACAGACAGTGACACAGGAGGAGAGGACCCTGCCCTGAAGAGCTTACTATAGCCTTAAATTATTGCAAACGCACTAATACCAACCTCTAGAACAAAAGGAAAAGCTTTACAGGAAACAATGTTTGTTTTATATGGGGCAGCAGCTAAAAAGCAATTATAACTAAAAAGAAAGTCAAAAAAGCCCCTTATAATGGGAGAAAAAAAGGCAGCAAATGTATCATATTACCAAGAAAGTAAACAATCAGAATTGAAGTATAGCTTGCTACCTAGGCTTTTCCTCTCTATATATATTTATTAAGTTTACTATCCTTTCCCTGCAACAGCATTCATTACACTGGCATTTTGGTTGCTCTGTAGCCTCCTTTTTATTGTGAGTTTAGTTTACCCAAATGACCCTTTTAAGCCCACAGACCATGGTTCAAAGGCAATGCAGTGCATTGTGGTGAAATTATTATTAATATTATTATTATTATTATTATTAAACAGGATTTATATAGTGCCAACATATTACGCAGCGCTGTACATTAAATAGGAGTTGCAAATTACAGACTAATACAGACACAGGCACAGGAGGGGAGGACCCTGCCCCAAAGAGCTTACAATCTAGTAGGTGGGGGAATTTACACACAATAGGAGGAGAGATATGTAGTGGTGGGAAGAAGTGATGGTTTCAAAAGACAGAAGAAGATGGGTAGGCAAGTTTGAAAAAATGGGGTTTGAGTGCTCTTTCAAATGAGCGGAAAGTAGGAGCAAGCCGAATAGGACGAGGAAGACCATTCCAGAGAGTTGGGGCAGCTCTAGAGAAGTGTTAGGAGCCGTGCGTGTGATGAGGTTATGAGTGAGGAAGTCATTAGTAGGTCATTGGAGGAGCGGAGAGAGCGGCAGGGGGAGTATTTTTTTTACCAGGTCAGAAAGGTAAGTGGGACAATAACTGTGTAGGGATTTGAAGGCAAAGCACAGGAGCTTGATTATGATTCTATTCTACCAGGACTGCAGACTGCTTGTACCCGTGGTAGTATGGAACCTGAACTTCTCTACCTCCACAGAGATTATAATCTTTTCAATGTTTCCTAAACTAAATTTCAGAAACTCCTGTAACTAAAATGACATTTTGTTTACACCAAATTCTTTCAGGTCCTCAAAACTATTATCATTGTAATTTTCTTACTTCTTAGCTTTAGCTGCTGCATAGCAACCATCAAAAGTTAAAACAAAAGTTTTCTACATGACAAAAGGATGAAGGAGTCCCTTAAAAGACACCATGGGGATAAAAGGAAAGGTTCTATTACATGTATTAAAGCTCTATTACATTTTGGGTCATAACAAAGACAGAATGAGATCTCCAAAACATCCTACTTTTTGGGTACCAGACACCAAGTAGCCATTGCACAGTTTTCTTCCATCTAACAGGAACTCCAACTCATAATCCATTTTTGATTACTGTGCATTTTCCTGGGAAGTATATTGTAAATTCCACTGCAGGAGCCAATGTAGTTACAATTAGCAAAAAAAGGTTCTATTTATTCTTGTAAAAAGCATTTACACGGGCTGGGTTACCTACTGCCCTCCACCTGCAGCATGAAAATACATGTGTAACATCCCAGCCTTTCCTCACTTTGTAAGATGCCCAGCAGCTATCAATATGTTTTATAATACAAACATATATACAATGTATTGATGGGAACCGTTTCATTTAAAACAACAGTACATAACGTTCCATCTACTGCTATAAGTATAGACTAATCGCTATGTTTTTTGGAATTGAAAAAATGTGTGCGAGAAGGGGGTACATTGGCCCACCTTATACACTCGACCTGATTTATTAAAGCTCCCTAAGGCTGGAGAAGATGAACTTTCATCAGTGAAGCTGGGTGATGCAGAGAACCTGAAATGGATTTCTTAAAGGCATTTGCTATTTGTTAGCAAATGTGTTCAGTCCTGGAGCTGATTCATTCCAGATTTTTTGGATTACCCAGGTTCACTGATAAAAGTATATCATCTCCAGTCTTGGGGAGCTTTAATAAATCAGACGTACTGTGTATGTAATACTGTAGCAGTATAGCTAGAGTTGTGGACAGCAAAGGGGTTTCTAAGGAAAAAATAGTTAGGCTTATCCAAATGGTGGGTTTAGGGATGGGTGAGCGAGACTTTAAAATTCGATCTTGCGGCAAATTGGGCCGTTCTCGCTTACCAAACATGTAAGCAAGACCGGCCTGTGTAAATGCGGCCTTCGAGATCAAATTTTTTGGGACCTGCAAGAGCAATCAGGGGAGCAGAGCTGACAGCTCTGCTCCCCTAACTAAAAATGAGGAGCTTTGGGTATGTGTAGGGTAAGGTCTGTGAAGGGATGGTGGTTATTGGGATACATTTAGGGGGTAAGGCAACCCATCAGAGGTATGGTATTCTGTGGAACAGGTTAATTGCTGTTAAGTCTAAGGATGTTAAACCAAATATAGTTGTCCCCAAGGCGATGTAAGGCAGCTGGGGCAGCTGAGGGAACCTTGACCCAGTATGGGAGTTATAGAAGGTTGATTAGTTAAAAAGTTGTTAAAGTTGTAAGATCTGCAAAAGAGTTAATGAACATTGTAATTACTTGATGTTGTATTGATGTTGTTATTTAATGTTATCTTTGGTGAATAAAGTGGCCATCCTAGGCCAACTTTAATTCCAAACTATTTGTGGTTTTTGTTTTTCTATAAATTTGGGGGGAGGGGTGATTTAGGAGGGGTGAGGGAGTTCCAAGTAACTTCTATTTGTTCTCCCCGTAATGTTCTTTTATGTTTGCAAATGCCAGGGCTAGAAGCAATTAAAAACCCTGATACATAGCAGCAATAGTAGAGAGAATTTTTAAACCCCTGGCACCAATTCATTGCTGTACACAGTATATATTTATTATAATGGCATAAATTAACATTATATACATTTAGTTTGTTTAATGATTTAGTAAGAATTTGATGCATTTAAAAGCATAGCTAACTCTTGTTGGTATTACCTGCATATAAGTGCCCATCCATAAAATTATCTGCATGTCACTGATTCTTATCTATTTTTAATATTTTTAACCTGTTGTTGTTGTTCTTGTTATTGTGAAAAGATAATGTATTGTGAAAGAAAACATTCCACACTTAAAAGAAAATATGAATATGTATGCCCTCCATTAGATCTCGGTAGGCTTTATGTATAAAAAATAGAAGGATGGCAAAATTCCGGTATTACCAATATTACTTAAGGCCCATTCAAGTATCTGCAATGGAATAACATATGGGGTGCTGAAATGCAGTTCCATTAATTCTGAAATGCACCTTCCCTGGAACACTATGCTGTAGAAAATTGTACAATTGTAAAATAAATAGATTGCCATCGTAATGCACATGGTAATGCACTCTGTGAATGTGCATCAACACAAGTACCCTGCAGCAGCACAATTATGTGAATGAGTCTCTTTGTTTGGAATAATCTAGAACCTCAACCACACTTTCACATACATTTTTTGGCATGTCGACAACTTTTTACCTGGATTTGAACATATATAGCTTCATGTGGCTGTGCATTTGCTGCTTTTATCTTCATTAAATACCTTCAAGCACTAGTAATATGCCACTGACCTGCTATCATATGGTTCAGAATGTCATGTCAAGATATAGTGTCACCTTTAGGACCATCTTATAATGAACCCAGCTACCTGGAAGTTACAAATAGCAATACCATTTTTTTTGGAAAAAAAAATGATAGAAAATAAATTTGTTCTGATAATTCATACAGGTGGCAGTGCTGCACACAGTGGGATGGGATTGTGTGGGAGTCATAATTGTTTGTACCAGTGTGAAGGCTCTGTGAGAAACGGATTCAGGAAAATTACTACTTACTTGATGATTTAAATTTTACCACCAGGCAAGGACAACAAATCCCAGGAGCCAGCAATTGCTTTAAAATGGCAATTAGCCTCTTTGTTCAGGCTTTTTTCTTATATTTTTGTTCAATGGAGAACCATATTCCCTAGATTTTGGTCAATCATAAATTTGACAGACTAAGAGCTAATCTCTGCTTGAAATGGTTCACTTCATCTTGACAACTCTTTTGGAGCGATTCTTTTGGTTCTTGGTAGAAGTTTTTAGGTTTGAGAATTTTTCATGGTAGCATTTTTTATTTTTATTTTATTTTATAGGGTTTAATTTATAGGGGAACTGGTCCAACTTTTGCATCTCATTAAAATGATGGATAACTACAATACCTAAAAGGATAGCTGGTAATGTAAGAAGCTGATTACTTATATTAAAATACATTTTGGAGTATTTTCCTAACAAATTTAAACATATTTAATCTGTAATTGACAATTTTTACCTGATTTTGACTAATTTCTGATAGATACAGATTGATATCGGCACGTTACATTTGAAGGACATTAAATTTGCTTCCAACATTGGATTTTAGAAAAAAACAAACAAACACAGCATGGACAGTGGTTTGACCCCTTTCCCAACTACACAACAGTAACAGAAATAGCTTTTCCCCATGTCCAAAAAAAAAATGTCCATGTGTACATCTGTATGCAACCTATTACTGCAAAAACAAGACTTTTCGGGATGGTTCAGGACAGTGACTACATTGCATGTCACCTAGATAAAACTTTCTGTAACTACAAACTTTCTTACTGCTAAAATCACAAGAGAGAAATCAAGGACTAAAATGTATTTTATAATTTTTATTTTATGTCATTTTATGTCACTAAAATAAAACAACACATATATAATTGTACAAACTTTCTACTACTAATAAAAAAACACATGCAACATGGAGTGAAAATTTTTATGAAGGGTTTCGAAAAATGACAAAAAAAATGTTAAATTGTGTCACCCAAACTTCAAGTACAATTGTACAAACTTTGTTACTGCAACAATGAACACAATTGTAACACAAATTTTGGAAGGTTTCAGAACAGTGATAGAAATTTCTTTTTATAACATATCACCTGTATACAACCGTACAATTTTCTAACTGCAAAGTGGAAAGTGGACTTCTCGTGGACAGCAATTATTTTTGAGAATTTAGAACTATGAAAGAAATAGCTTTTTATACTATGCCAACTAGGGGTCTGTTTGTATAGGCAACAATCTGATATTCAAAAACATTCTTTGGTGAAGAATTAATTACTGCCATTGAAAACACGTGGACCTGGAACATGCTTCATCAGAAAATGTTGCTAAATGTCAGATTCACTTCTTTATAAATGGAGCCCCTAGATTAAACTTCCTGGGCACTGTTCTGACACGTGTATTAGGAGACGGCTCCTTGGGCCCACAATCCAATCCCCCCTACCCCCACCCTGTAGTAGGGCATGCTTGGCCTATTCCTTCTGGTGGCTGTGCCTGCAGTAACAGAGGAGATTTACTATTTAGTGTCCTGCAGATTGCAGCATCCTTGTCTCCCTCTAGATGTGTTTTTCCTCTCTGCATCCCCTGCACTTGGGAATTTGCAGCTGTGCTGCTGCTTATAGGGGTTCCCGTGCAAATCCCATCCCCTCATTGGCTGCTGGGACTTTATAGCCTCTCTGTTTCCAGTCTTCGGTACCTGTTGAAGCATTAGTTGGGCTAATCTGTGCTGGAGAGATTGTTGAGTGTTTTCTGTTGCTGACCTTTGCCTGTTCCCTGACATTTCATTTGTACTGGACCAACCTCTGCCTGAGACCCCAAATCCCTTTGTACCTCGCTTGATGGACCAATCACATAGTTTTGACCTTGGATTGTATTCTGAATCACCTGGTATTCTTCTGCTGCTTTATTTGTGGTATGCTGCCAGCCCATCCCCAGACACCATCCCTTGCGCAAGTCCTGGGGGCAAACCAGTGCTGGGAGACGCAACCAGTCTCCCAAGGATGAGCGAGGGCTTACTAAAGGTTAAGACTGCAGTGTTTGGTTTGGGACTGGTGAGGACTGGTGCTAAAAACAGGGCCTTACAACATGGACCTGGAATGTTTGAGGGATGTCAAATTCCCTGTTTTATAATAGAACCCACTTGTGTAAAATTCTACAAACTTAGTTACAGGTAAAGTGCAAAGTGTAATGAAATTTTATGAGGGGGAACACCTGCTCATTTCCTGACCACTTATTGGTGAACTAAGGCATAATGCAGGAGCCCACGATAAAGCATGAATTTTGGTTTGTTGTTCCAAATCAAATATGCAATATTTGGGTTGAATTCATGGTTAGCCCAAACGGGAACAAATACACTAAAAAAAGGGTTTTTTAGAACCTAATTTAAAAATAATCAAGAAGAAAACAGCCTCTTAATAGTCATTTTCATTCTCTTGTAAAGCATAGCACATTCTCAGTGATCCATAAAATAGGTCTAACCTAAACATCTACCACCTTACATGAACAATCTTCTCTGTTCATCAAAGTGACCCGCTCTGCTGCAAACCTTTATTGTCTAATCTAGCAGCTCATTTTTGGGAGTTGAAGGCAATGAAAGTAATAGCACCATTTCCCGTATACTGAAATTGAGCTGGGGAGTTGGGGAGACCATAAAGAAAGTACATTGGCATTGGTTAACAAACCAGCTCAGCCAGCACTTCACATGAATTTCTGACTTCTTTAAATTCACCTGTTTTTTTGAAACAAGAAGTATGCTACACAAGAGGATAGAGTGTATTTTATAAGAATTATAAAAAAAGAATTAGAATTAAAAAAAGAATTAGAATTTAAAAAGAAAAGATTCATTCAAAGTAGGAAATGATGTATGTAAATGCTTTGTCTTCCAAAGGATTTGCATTTGGCAAGTCTCATAAATGATTACCCCAGTCATGTAGGAAGTAAGGGAAGATAAATGAGAAAGAAATGCAGAGATTAAAGGAAGGAAAAAGTGTGAACATAAGTTGTATCTAAAGTCTTACAATCAAAGTTGTATCAAAAAGTCTTATTTATAAGGAAACTAGGCATGCTAGAAAAGGATTTACATTAAGGAGGAAAAAATGAAGCTAACGTGGGAAAGCAGAGCTAAATTACTTTCCGATAAATTAGAAAATGGTAAGTGAGTTACCTTGGGTCTCCTGCAACTAGACAAGTACTGTCACTGAAATTGTGTTCAGTTGGAAGGTTACTGGGAAACTGAATCAATTGCAATCAGGCACACCTGCTTAACAAGCAGAAAGAAGTTAATCCCTGCACGGATTTCCAGGTAACAATTACCATTTCTCTGTAACTAAGCAGGTGAAACTGTTTTATTTGTTCCATCAACAAAGCGACGGGAAGAAAATTCTGATTACTTAAAAATGAACTCCAGCTTTATTGTAAGGCTTTGTTCATCATGGCAATGAGGTTGTGGTGTGGTTACCGTTTCCTTATGCCAGAGAACCTCTGCCACACATGCTACAAGTAGCTTGTAGCCACGGCAGCCTCATAGACAATGAATGGGAGTGGTACTAAACCTATCACTGCCACCTGCTGTCAAATTTCAATGTCAAGTCTTAGTCCTGCACAGTTGTTTGGATTCCTGTTCTACATTTTAACTGCTTGCCCTAATTTTTCTGCCCAATGTGGGCTTCTCATAGTGTTTGTTAGAAGCTGCAGCAAATCACACGCTTTGCACCCCAACCTTACTAGTCCTTTCCCACCCTTCCTTTTATTGGATTTCAGTTTTTTTCAGTTATGGAGGGTCACCATCACATGTAGGCATTATCTCGGCAGTCTGCATACTGAGTACTGAGGAAAGGTGTTGTGATGGTTTCAGAAACCTATGTATAGCACAGCCCTACCAGCCATGATCTGCATTGCAAAATAACTCACAGAAACCCAATGATGGCATCTTGGGGTCTAAAACAGGGTCTGTAATGAAGATGATTTATTTAAAAATGTAATTAGCCTGGTAAAAGAAGAGAAAAACTCATTTTACAAGGAATTATCATGCGTGACCTTTGTGTTCACAGAGCAGTCATACAAAACCATAGAGATGTTGAGAGCTGACACTAACTCAGGGTTATCGGTAGTGACATGTTCTCCCAACCTTCCATCCCCATCCACATGTTGACCTCATATTGGCCGTGTGACTATGGCAAAACAAGTATTCCAAACTTTCCTTTTTTTTAAAGTTATTGAATCATAGAAAGGGATGTTCTTCTTGCACTGATTTATGATTGAGTTCTGTGGTGTGCCTGGAATTTATGAGCCCTGACAGAACCTCCATCAGATATTTCTGGGCTCCATACCAGGTAAGTTTCCTGGGCCCACCTCTCCCATGCTTAAAGGAATGCTAAAGTCATGCTCTTTTGATCAGAGCCCAGTACAGGGGTGCCCCTCCCCTCTGATGTTCCCCCTTGTCCCTGATGCAGAATTTGGATCTCCTTTCCCCAACACATAAAAATCCTATGGGGAAAAGCATTTTACAAATGTTTGAGCTATTATAACTTATGAAGCTTCCTCTGCAAAGGAAAAGGCATTTAAATCCTTTGGTTTCGTTCCATCCTATTAGCAATTGAATTTCACCTGTTATAAAATGGCGTAACTTGAAAACAATACGGTTAAATCGAAAACACAGACACAGCATTGCCACAAGTTAAATGAACATGTTTCTCTTTTCTTAGTGGCTTTATGTAATTCTTTTCATTTCAATCCTATTTATATTCATGCGTTTGCCTCCTAGCCATGTGTCGATCATTGGCGGTAATGTGGATTTGTCAGGAATGTTTGCGCCTTGCAGTCTTATGCAGTGTGACGCTCAGAAATCGGGGGAAAGTGAAAAGCAACTCGATGGGGCATAACACAAATGGGGATGTGAGCTGTCGAGCAGGACGGAATAATGATGAGCTGACGGAGGAATGGGCTCGCTGCGCTGAGTTGTGTTCACAACGTGTATTCCTGGATGATACTTTAGACAAGGAGAAGCTAATGATGACTTGTTTGACATTCTTTCCCACACTTCCTTCCTAACAAGATGAAGCTGTGCAGATTTTGTTCAGCACTTGCGGCACAAATGATAATAAATTACTATGGAGAATGCACCTTTGTATTTTTCAGGAGAGGATATACCGGCTGGCAGTGATGTGGAAAATCATTCTTTTTCCACCTTATGGTGTTCATACTCATTGCCGCCCTGTTGTGCAGGTATTCTGATCCAGGAAAAGCCGAACCATTTGTCATTTTCTGTTAATGGATTATTATGTGATCAAACCAGTGAACAAAAGTTTTTTTTTATGAGTCTCTCAAACTACCTAAAGCTGAACTCCAGACCATAAGTCTTTCAAAGTTGTACAGTTGTCCTCTCTTGTACTGAAATCACATTTTGTTGCAAATCCTGAGTGCTTCATGAGAGATAAACCTGGGAATTTGCAGTAGAAGGTGCAGCAAGTCAGATAGAGTCTGTCTTATTTCTTGGTGGAAGGACATTCAGCTTTATCCAGCCCCCTCCTTCCCAGACTTACTGCCCCAGGCCTACCTATTTCATTTATTAATTTTAGGTCTTTCTATCATAGAGGTTTAGCAATCCATGTGGACATTACCAAAGCTTCCTCTTTTCAACCTTGCCAACTACTCCCACCAGCTATGATCCTACTGATGATATAATTGGGTCTAAAACAAAGTGTGTAATGAAAATTGGATTTTTTTAATGTATTAACATATTTATAAGGAGGGCAAATTGTAAGCAACTCCAGCTCAATGCTTCTCAGCCAGGGTTCCTTCAGAGGTTGATAGGGGTTCCTTGAGCCTTGAGTATTTTGTGACTCTGGGGTCAGTTTAAGTGAAACCAATGATGTTTTTGGCTTTCTGTAGGGATGAGGTTTTTCTCAATCGTTAGCAATATAAGAGGCATTCTTCTCTTTGACCACCAACTTAATGTACCGTGAGCTGTGAATTTAGAAGATCTGAAGTTTATTTCATTGGTTCCTCCATGTTAAAAAAAAGTCAAGAAACACTGATTTATCTTTATTGTGGCCCAAGCAATGATATACATTTCTACAATTAGGTGCATGCTAAGTAATACACTTGAAGGTATGTATTACTTTTCAGAGAGCTCACAGTGGTCCCCCTGACTATGTTTTATTTGCATTCTTATCCAAAGGATGGAACTTTCTTTGTTAAGACTTCATCTAGGGCAGGGGTGTCAAACTCTGGCCCACGGGCCAAAGCTGGCCCTTAAGGTCCTTTTTTTTGGCCCCCCAGAGAATTCCGAAAATAAACTACATCTGTCCCGCCCGCCCGCCCACGTTACCACCTCATATCATCATTTTTAATACATGCAATACATAGACATTATTCCTGTACACGCATCATGTGACACAAAGCCTAGGCAATGATCACATGGTGCCTGACTACCAGGGGCATTGTGTTTGTTTCAATCCATTAGAGACTGTATAGTGTAATATTTAGTGTCAGAAAACTTGTGATGTGAGAAGATGAACAACACAAAGCCTACATAGATAGATAGAAATGAGTTTTTTCAACCCTAAAGTGTGTGTAGAGGGATTTGTTTTTGTTACTTATGGATGAAGTAGTAAACTTCCTCAATTTTTTCAATAAATTTCAAGTTTGGCCCCAACTTGGTCTAAGTTTTTAATTTCCGCCCTCTGTGTATTTGAGTTGGACACCCCTGATCTTGGGGGTGTAAAGCAGCCATTCTCAATCAGGATTATATGGAATCTCAGGGTTCCTCCAGAGGTTGCTAGGGGGTTCTCGAATTATTGCACATTGACCACCCATTTCATGAAGCCTGTATAGTTTCGGGGCCAACACCTCTCGGTAGAGCTTGACTCTAATGATAGCATTCTTTCCACTACTCACCAGATTAGGAGGCTTTTCCTACTAATTCTCAATAAATGGTTTTAGCAAGGGTTCTTAGAGTCCTGTTTTTTAGGATCCCTCAGGAGTAAAGATTATTATTATTAATATTTTTATTATTAATAATAATAAACAGGATTTATAAAGTGCCAACATATTGCACAACTCTGTACAATAAATAGGGGTTGCGAATGACAGACGAACCCTGCCCCGAAGAGCTTACAATTTAGGAGATGGATATTGAAAAAGGTTACAGCCACTCACCTTGTGACACGCTACAATGTTGCATATGACCTATACACACACATATGTATATGTACTGTATATATATATATATATATATATATATATATATACAGTATATATGACAAACTTAGCTGGAAAGAAAGACAAGAAAAATTTAATCATTGGATAACTACAATGACTACAAAGGAGATTTAAAAAGCTGGTAAGCACCAAACTTAGACGTAAATATACCAACACAAAATGGACAGGTGCTTTAATGAAAAAGATGTAAAAATGAAAAGAGGTAAAGAAGCTAAAAATAGCACATCGATCAAGCACTGATCTGTAAGTCAATATGAGGTATTAGATTAATCTGTGTAGTACATGGCAAAGCTTTCACCGAATCCCCCAAATCAATAGCTGGAAGTGGAAGTGCAGACAAACTTTATCAGCTGTAATATATTTCTTCTAGGCCATATAAAGACATTCTGCTACCCAAAACGATGAAGATGCCCTCTTGTAAAGACTTTCCCTTTCTATCATGTTAACAAATTAACAACAATAAAAATCTTTTATACTTTATACTATCACCTTATGCGCCCAATGATCAAATTTTGCAGAGCTTCATGTTCTTCACCATATAGTTTGCTACTTAAGAAAAAGGTAAATCCCCTCCGCTACCTTATAAAAACACTAGTACTTGCCTCTCCACAATGTAGCTCTTAAGGCCTAAACAGCTAACTACCAGCACATGGGGGTGTGCAGTTTTCAACAATATTGGCTATTGAGAACAATTGTTGGTGATTGCTTGCAGAAGTGAAAGAGTAATAAAGGCACAAGAAGTAGCCCAGCACTGAAAATATTATTTACCTACCAAAAGTTTAACTTATGTAACTAAATGCTAAAACACAGCCTGGTCCAGCTCAGCTCGGAGACAAGATCCAAGGATGTTGGGGGGGGGGGGGGGGTGTGCAGGAATGTATCCTATGTCCACATGATCCTACAAAAACCCTGTTGGGTAAGGAAGCCCACAAGAGGGTCTATTATAGGACAGGAGACTGTAAGTGCTATAAACATTGGGACTGGATGGGTTACTCACTTCAGCAGGGGGCTTTATTTGATGTTTATTGTCTGTAGGTGCAGATCTGCTACAGAAGCCTTTTCTGACTTTTAGCCTGGGCTCTGAGGTTGGAGAAAAGCTTTTTAGATCTACAACATGTGGTAACAGTGGTTTCCGGATCCTGTGCCTCTTATTTGGACACTCTGCACCCCTGTCCCTCTCTCCTGCTAATTACATTTATCAATAAGACCCCCAGACTTAATCAGTAGACTGAGCCTGTGTGTTTATTTACCCCACCTAAAGACCAAAACCATCAACCAAGAAACCAAAGTGTTTAGTTTTAAAAAAAGATATAAACACATATCAAGGCATCATATGTAGCCTGTCTCCTCCACAAGGAGACAATGACCGATTTGATAACTAATATAGAAATGAACATGGAAACTTTAATCTTTAAGAAATCAATGTTGCAGCGAGAAAGACACTAGAGCTGTATCCAGGCTGCCATATTCCAGTTTAATTTTTTATGACATACCACAACAAGCCAGACCCGAAATCTTGCAGTAGAGTCCATTACATAACATTCATTTGGAGTGGTTTTCCCTGCCAAATACTGTAGGGTCCCTAAATATTTTACCTAAAGTGTTAAAAATATGAAATTGATTATTCATAATATTATGATTAGGGATGAGTGAGCAAGATTTTTAAATTTGATCTTGCGGCGAATCAGGCTTTTTTTAGAACAGCCTTGTAATTCGCCATGAGGTTGTGTTCTCGCCGAACTAACGAGGGAAAAAGCTAGGGGCGGTAACGCCACGAAACTTCGGTGGGAATCGCAGCTGTGAGCGAATCATTTGCTCCCAGGATGCACAGCAGGCATATATTTACAAGGAAGGAGGGAGGGGTTAGTCACTCCATCTTGTGTTCTGTGTATAGGATAGAAGCAGGGAGAGACTTGTAGGGTGACAGGGACAGTGTGGGAGCCTTCTTAGTTCATCGTAAACTGCATAGTTCTGTGTTTTTTAGGGCATTTTCTTTTCCATGAGCTACTGGCTAGTCAGTTTTGTTAAATTGTCAGCAGTCAGCACATTTAGTGCAAGTTGTATTGTGTGTATTACACTCCTAGGTGCTGTTCACTGACTGCACATGCACTGAAGGTACAATTGTGGTTGCTGCTACTTGTAATGCCACACATAGCTAGTTAGTTTTTGTTAAATTGTCAGCAGTCAGCACATTTAGTGTATTCTATATTGTGTATTAGTGAAGACACTGTTATTCATCCATTTTTCACACTGTACATTCACTAAAGCTAAATTCCTATTTACCAAAGAAGACCGTTTGGTAGTTAGATTTCTGTGCTACTGTAAAATAAATACAGATATTTCAGTGTTTGATACCTGTTCTTATTTACCAAAGAAGACCGTTTGGTACAGTGAAATTTCTGACAATGGATCACACCCAGCTCTAAAAAATCCTAGATCCTACTTTAAAAAAATACAGATTTTATTTTTTTTTTGTAACTACATTAGCAATTTATTTGGAAATGAACAAATGTACAGTATTGTACAAAATGCTCAATATTTGAAACAGTTGTTTTAAACAAACCAAAGTAGCTATAATTTTTACGATGATACATTTTAACAGACTATGCTGAAACCCAAAAAAAGAGTAGAGGCGCATTGAGTTGTTCTGTGCTTCATTTTCCCCACTGTTGCACCTCAAGATTGTTTATAGTTATTTATAGGTACATGTGGATAGATATAAGTGTATATGTAATGTATGTGTATAGGTGCAGGAATGTTGTGTGTAAACATGAAACCTGTTTTTCTTTGTACTGGCCATAGGGCCCTCCTAGGGGGTCTCCAAGTGTAGGACTCCACAGAAGTAATTGAACAGATGGGTTGGGGTAATGGCCCATCCACACCTTTTGGTGACAACTAAAATTAGATGACCCCACCTGGCTTTGTCTGCAGCTTCCCATATCAACTTAGCTAGGAGGCCAAGTAAATTCCTGAAGTAACCAAAAGTCATCTTACAGATCACATTCAGGAACCAATCCAAGAGCCTCAAGGATACATATTGGAAATTAACTGTGTAAAAAGGGGAATTGATAGAATTTAGCTCTCTTGCTCTTGCTCTCTTGTCTCTTGCTTGCTCTATGTCTCCTGAGGGTCTCCTAGGTAAGCTAGTATGGGGTCCTCTTCGGAAGGAAGTAGGCCCTGAGGTACCCATTAATCTCTTAGCAGGTAGCTATAAGATATTCCTAATTGTATTCTTATGGTTGTCTATAGTATTACTGCATTACTTTGCTATTTTATAATTACTGTATTGTGTACTAAGGAGTTATTAGATTATTACAGGGGTTACTACTAATAACTTTATGTCCAGGTGATATATATGTAACATTGATTGAAGTTCCTATGTGTAGATATCGGACAATATTGCAGTGTACTGTGTCTTACCTTGTTTTCTAAATTAAACTGTTTGAGTGACTAGCTATTATTTGTGCATGAACCTTCTTTGATTGAATATCTATAGGCATTGATAGAGGGTATAATTTCTATATTTATGCAGATAAATATACCTAAATAACACCACATATAAATGTACTATTTAAAAAAAAAACAACAAATAAACTCTAGCCAAGACTTTCTGAAGTATTTAAGCAGACATACAACTGTATCATTATTTGAGTAGTTCTTTTCCTTTCGAATGGTACTTATTTGTTGTGAATCCTACCAGTAAGCTGATACATGAGAGAACCAAATATTATATTGTTCTGTGGTTCTCAAAACAAAAAGGAAAAAGTGTGTATGTGGTAAGGCGTCTCCTAGCACCAATCTTATTTTAGGAATGACCCATTTAGAGATCATGGCTTTGTTTTCTCTTATCTCACAAGAAATCCATGGCTGGTAACATCATATTCTTGCTTCTCTAAAGCCTTTTCTCTTCTCTTTTGCTGTAGGACACAAAACTGCTGAAGTTCTTTGGGTAGCTCAGAGCATAAGTTCTCACAGATTAAGCATCTGCTTTTGCTAGGCGAGGAGCATTAAGTAGCAGACAATGGAGGGTTGGAACACATATTAGGATTTTGCTCCATCAATGTTTGTTTAATATTTAGGAAATGTACTTGTGCAGACGGCATATTTAGATACTGAGTCACATCACCCACCTGTGTATCAAAAACATTATTTAAGAACACACCATATTGGTGGGACAAAATATCTCCTAGCCAACGACAGTCGTGGTAGACCTTTAGGATGCCTTTGTCTTCAAGCACCACTTGGAGACCATTTTTAAAGATCCCTGGTCCCATGGTGAGAATATCAAAGAGGTAAACATGATTTCTTGTGCCCACCTGCAGCCAACACAGTTTCCCATAGCGATATATGTTCAGGCCAGAAGCTCCCAAGTTCAAGACCTTTTAGTGCTGGAGATACAGAATCTTTCTTCTATTGTCTCTCTTTCAACCTTTTGGCCTCTTGAGTCTTCTACTGGTTTCACCAGTCTTCAAATCCTTGACTTTAATCAGGAGAACAGTGTGATTTGCATGAACACCAAGTAAAATTCCTTGAAATCTTCCATTAACGGTTGTAATTTTGATAGTCTTCCCAATAATACAGCTCAGAAAACTTTCACCAGAAGTAGACTCCATATAGAAATGGTAATGAAATTAATGCAAATAAATGTCAGCCTTCTGCAGCTTCTGCTGTGTCAGTTAGGCGGGATTGCAAACATTGCGGAGCCCCAATACAGATATTTTAGTGTTTGATACCTGTTCCTATTTACCAATTTTGTTTGGTACAGGTAAATTTCTGAGGATGGACTACACCCAGCTCTAGATGTCAGTTACCAGTGCGGTCCACGCTCAGGACCCACTGTCTCCTGCTGCTGCCGCCAGTCAATACTCTTTTCACAAAAATTGTATTACACACCTCTGGGTGGCATTGACAATGCACTACACCCAGCTCTCCATGACTCTTACCAATGTGGTCTCTCTGGCGTTAGCTGACCAGAGACCACACATTGCTACTGCTATCGCTGACCCATGCTCCTTCTCTGGTCCTCCATCCTTTTGCTTAATGTCACCGCGCTACTTCTCCACAACTTTATGGGTGGCATTCCTAACACATGTCATCCAGATCATGATGCCAGCTACCAATGCGGTCTCCTGCCGTTTTGACGGCAGACTGCTGCTAGTGGGTTGAGTTCACATAGCGTAGCGCCACTCTTTTGCTAGGTAAATTCGCTATGTAAATTCAATAGGAGTGTGTACATCAAATAGCAACACGTTGTCCTGCTGTTTTGATGGCAGAGACTGTTGCTAGTGTTGAGTTCACCCTTTCTCAATGTCCTAATGTTTATGCTGCATTCTGTACGCTGTCCATCACGCAAAAATCCTATTTGCCTGCTGTCATTTTACCTGCCATTTTCTGGAAAACCACAAGGTCTTTTGGAACTTTTGTATTTTTCCCTTGTTGCCACTGTTCTCCTGCACTTAGCTAGCAAATTTGGTGGGTCTAACATGTATAGGGGCTTTGCTAATAATGTTTAAAGTTGTCCCTTGACTTTAATGTAATTCACGAAATTGTTTCGCTGAAATTTCGCAGACCCATCAGAAGTTCGAAGAAAATTTTGGGAGACTGTCAGAGGCCTTTCTCATTCCTAATGTCAGAGGCCTCGCTCATTCCTAATTACGATCACTTTCATGTCTTTAATAAAAAAACCTGTAGGCTTGAACAATTATGAAATAATTGTTCTCCTAGGTGAATCCTAATATCATTATTATTAACAGTACATAGTAAGAAGAGATCTGGTTGCTCCCTGACCACATAACACAGTGGCTGATTTTTTATATTATAATATTACATCCATGGAGCTTTGATGGCAAGTTTATGTTGTGCCTTATCACATAAAAAAAAAACATAACCTGTAAATAATTAGCAAAGGCCACTGAAACCTATCACACTTTCATGTGTCGACACATAGATTTTCTAATAGTAGAGAACCTTGTTCCCTCACCACCTCTACCTTTGTATATTTCATTTCTCACAAGCTGATTCTTTCTCTCATATGACCTGGGGATTGTCAATTTGTTCCCTTTCCATTTTTCTCACCATCTCATATTCCCATCTAAGAGCCTTAATGGAACACAATGACTGAAATACTTTTTTTTTTTTTGTACAATATCCCCATGCACTGACAAGGCTGCAGCAAGCTGATTCAGTGACAGTAAACAAAAAACAGTCATTTCATTCCCAAGTACTGGTGTGATACAGAAAGAGATGCAATTTATACAGCGTAGCTGGCACTTCATGTGAGACTGAACAAATCGAGTTTGGAAAAGTTTTCTTTTCTACAGACAAACTTCTTCATCACACTCACCCTGTATAATATAGCATAATTGAAGTCAAAACCAAAACATTGGAGGGATTTCCTGTCGCTTCCTGTCCTGCGGAACAGTTGATGAAATCTCTCTGCTCATCCTGCTCTCCTCTCCTATCAGTAAATTCCACAATTGCATACAGAACTTTTAATGCTGCTGTATAGAAGATTGCAAAAATGCCTATATCACACAAAATTGTCTTTCAGGTTAGCCAAGTGGGTGAACAGACCTATTTCAGACATTTGCTAGAAAATGTAGTATTAGGCAAATCAAGTAATATCTTATACTCAAGTTTCCTTGAAGTTGAGATTTAGAAATATGAGGGGTCTAATAGACCTCTGATGTCTCCATAAAACCTGTTACTTGTACTATGCACTACATAGAGGCTTATTACTAGAAAAAAAAAGGTCAACAAAACTTACCCCATTTTTATGCAAATGTGTATTTATGTATTATATTACAGGATCACTTTTTATTTCTGATAGGATGAATGTCTAAGTTTGGTCTAAAGCTATTATTGGTAAACAGTATTTATATAGCGCCAACATATTACACAGCGCTGTACTTTAAATAGGGGTTGCAAATGACAGACAGATACAGACAGTGACACAAGAGGAGGAGAGGGCCCTGCCTTAAAGAGTTTACAATCTATGAGGTGGGGGAGGTATCACACAATAGGAGGGGGGAGTTGCATAATATATTTGAATACAACATATTTGCACTTATTTAGTATTTTATATCATTATTTATAGTCTGGTCTTCTGGTTTCCCATATATATAATCCATATGAATAAATAATATTGTGAAATATGAATTATGGCTATGATAACACTGCCCATTTCAGCTTTTTCAAATCAAAAATCCAAATGTTTCTCCTTCCCATGGGTTCTCAGCTGCCTATATTGCTTTCCCAGGATCCCCAGGCTATTTATTATCTGTAATATCACAGCTTTGTTGCATTTAATCAGCTTTCAGCCACAAACCTTCCTATTTCCAGGTGAGCAAATCATAAAAATTGTAATAGTAATCAGTCACAAACACATTAATCCTGAGTATTTTCAGTCTATGTCCACCCCATATTACACTGGATATAGATCTCAGTATGTGCTCTTGTTCTGTATATATGGATCATGCATGGTAGCACTTCTGTTTGCTGGATGTAAATATCAATATATGTTATTGTTTTTAGTGTAAGCAAGCAGCACAGTAGCACTCCTCTCTTTCAGTATTTTGGAAGTAATTGCTATATCAATTTATATTTGTTATATTTGGAATATATGGGAGTATGGAAATATATAATTGGTAATTCTCAGTATCTGTTCTTATTTTGTATGTAGGTACACTGCACATCACTACTTCTGTTGCCCTGTGCATTCTCCATTTCTGCTCTTATTATGTATGTATAGACTATGTATAGTACTATTTCCTATCTTTTGTATGCTGGGTGTAATTCTCAGTATTTGTTGTTATTCTGTATTATACATTATTATATATGTGTATTACTCTCTTCTTGTGTATGCTGGGTCTATTTCTCAGTATTTATTGGTATTCTGTATGTATATACTCTCCATGACGCCACTTTCTTGTCCTGTACTTTATGTGTAATTCTCAGTATCTGTACTTCTTCTGTATGTATAAACTCTGCACAGTACCATTTCTCTTCTTCTGTACCCTGGGTATAATTCTTGGTATTTGTTCCTATTCTGTATGTACGGACTCTGCACAGTACCATTTCTCTTCTTCTGTACCCTGTGTATAATTCTCTGTATTTGTTCCTATTCTGTATGTACAGACTCTGCACAGTACCATTTCCCTTCTTCTGTACCCTGGGTATAATTCTCGGTATTTGTTCCTATTCTGTATGTACAGACTCTGCACAGTACCATTTNCCTTCTTCTGTACCCTGGGTATAATTCTCTGTATTTGTTCCTATTCTGTATGTACAGACTCTGCACAGTACCATTTNCCTTCTTCTGTACCCTGGGTATAATTCTCGGTATTTGTTCCTATTCTGTATGTACAGACTCTGCACAGTACCATTTCCCTTCTTCTGTACCCTGGGTATAATTCTCGGTATTTGTTCCTATTTTGTATGTACGGACTCTGCACAGTACCACCCCTCTTGTCCTGTACTCTGGTTGTGATTCTTGCTATATGTTCTCATACTGTATGTATGCATACAGCACAGGAACTCTTCCCTGTTTCTATGTTGGGAGTAATTGTTAAATCTATTCTTATTCTTTAAATTTGGAAGGTATGGAATTATGAAAATATATATTTGGTATATATGGAAGCTGTGCCTTACTTCTCCTGTCCTTTGAGTGTAATTCTTAGTATATGTTCTTATTCTGTATGGACGCCGCACAGTAAAACAGTGAAAATTTGATGTGAGCTTTCTAGAAGTCAATTGCTGTGACTGCTGGGTTGATTCTAGCCCACCAGACTTCTCCTGTAGCTGCATTTATGTACTTTAGTAGGCAACCTATTACCCACATCATGTGAATAGACAGAGAATGGGGCAACAGCAGACTAATAGGGTCATCCCAACTTCTCCCTCCTCCTAACAGTCTCAACTCTACTCCATACTAAATGGTCCCCCTGGAAAACTTTATACCAACATTTTTAAAAACATGGGAGAGGGACCTAAATATACAACTTACTGCCTCACAAAGGAACCGGTGATCTCATTTGCTCACAAAGGATTAATAAAAAGCAATATGCAAGAAGTGGGATGTAAGATTTTGACTAGGTGGTACAGAGTGTTTGAAAAGCTACATATTATGTTCCCTTCTAAATCTGCTGGAGATGTGGCGTACATAAGAGAGATGTATTACACATATTCTGGACATGTCCTGTGTTGAGGACTTTTTGGGAAGGAGTCCCAGAAATTTGTCAAAAAATGATGATTAGGTATATACCGGATGTCCCAGCATTTTTCCTATTACATCTTAATGATTGGCCCCAACAATTGTACAACAAATCTTTAGTGAAGTGCCTGGTGATGGCAGCTAAAACCTGCATCCCCAGAATGTGGAAGAAAACTGAACCTCCCATCCTAGTGCAAGATATTCAGAATATGGAAGATCTGATTGCAGGGATTTATGATAGAACAGAATGGTATTTAGACACATGGGCTCCCAGGATCTCCTTCCAGGAAATGGTAGACTATGGGAATTTATTTGGTTACCAAGCAGTGTAATAATTCAAGCTAAGCAGTAGTACTTTGATAGGTGCATTGCATTTTGGGGTTACTTTTAATACTAGAGTTCTCCAGATAAATATTCTCTTCTTTTTAAATAGAGAAAAGTATATTGTTACCTGTTTTTATTATGTTTTGTATTAGATTTTTTTTATTGTTATTGTTGTAAAATACATAAAAAGTGTTATGAAAAAAGTTCCTTATCAACGCATGTTAGTTCACTTGATGTTGTCCATCTTTCCTCCTATCTAGTGCAGAGTTCTAGTTCTATCTAGTGCAGAGGAATCACAAGTGACTGATAATAAATGGATTCTGATTATTACACTGAATTGTGAAAATACATTTTGTGCGGAAAAAACAGCTGCAAATGGGTTCTCTCTAGAGAGGAGGATTTCTGATTGTACATCAATACCTGAACATTAGCTGTCCCCCCTCCCCGAATGCCTTGAGCAGAGATCAGCTGCCCAATACGAACAATGAAAAAAAAAGGAAGGAGCTAAATGTGCCTTTTTTTTTTTGGAAAAATAGCCATTTACTAAAGTGCATTATTGGGGGGGGGGGGGGGCTTACTGTGGAACATTGTTCCCAGGATAGAAGGGGTACATCTGAATGCACAGGAATAAAAATAGACCATTCTGTACCACTCTCCTTCATCTCTTAGACTGTAAGCTCTTTTGGGCTGAGCTCTTTCCTCCTGTGTCATTGTTTGTATTTGTCTGTCATTTTCAAATCCAATTTATTGTACAGCACTGCATATATTATTTCATTAAAATGTATTATTAATGAAATAATGGAAAAAATAGAAAAAATAAACTGGTCACTGGAGGGCCAGTAAATGCTTTGGTTTTCAGGAATGGTGGGTAAGTATAATAACATAATTGATACATATGGGCCTGATTTATGAAAGCTATCCAAGAATGGAGAGGATACACTTTTGTCAGTGAAGCTGGGTGATCTGGCAAATCTGGAATGGATCTGGTCCAGGAAAACATTTGCTAACAAACAGCAAGTGACTTTTAGGAAATCCATTCCAGGTTTGCTATATCACCCAGCTTCACTGTGGAAAGTGAATCCTCTCCAGCCTTGGAGAACTTTAATAAATCAGTCGCATATGTGTCTACTAATGACATATTCCATAGCGTCACTTGGTAAACAAACCTGCAGGGTCACTGCAGTTATGGATGGATGTGTCCTTGGGGTCTTCATGTGAGTCGGCCATTCCCAGAGGAAGCTGGATATCCTGGGACTCAAAGCTGATGCTGGTCATGTACAGCTCAGGAAACCCGGAGTGATCAGGCAGGTAGAAAAGATTATTGCAGATATGGTCTGTCCCTTTCTGCAAAAATGACCTGATCCAGTATTTGTAAAAGTGGAACTTTAGTTCAACTTTAGGCATCACTTTCCTGACTTGCCACCACTTTGTCTACAAGTCTGAGACCATGTGCAGAGTTAGTTGGAGTAGCACCCTTTGTGGTGAGAATAGAGGCGGAAGGGAAACATGGTGGTGGTATTTCCAGCACTTGGTATGAGGAAGACATGAGCAAGTGCTATATATATACGGGTGAAAACCTATGATGATGATTGCATTTGTTATTTAGGAGATATGGTGCCTGCGTCAAAAATCCTTCCAAACGTTTTGGCTAAACTTTATTTTAATGGAATAGGCATTCACTTTAAATCTTTACAATTTGATCTTTGTTGATAGATCAATTCCACATAACAGTTTTCATGCTCTTGTCATTTCAATATAACTCTTTACAAAATGGAACTTCTCAAATGTATGTTTTTTTTTGTAAAACAGAAACATCATTTTGCACATTTTCACCAGCAAAGCTGCATCTATAACATTTCCCACTGGGATGCAATAAAATGAAAAAATCCTCTGTAAATGGAAACCAGGAGCAACAACAATATTAGACTGCTCTAGCATCATGTGGCAAGCATACGTTTAGCTGGAACAAGATTTTCCCGGTGGTTAATACCCACCTATATATAAACATGCCGTGACGGCAGTTTCTATTCCAGATAGATTCAAATGCGATATTCTTTATTTTCAGCACAATACATATGAAAATAGCAGTAAATCAAATGTTCAGAATTAGCTACATTTTTGTGTTTAAAATTATGTATCATTTAGGAACAGCTTTAAAGGGAAACTGTAATGGTTTGGGTTATTCTATTGATTCTTTTTCTGTAAAATTACATATTTATGAAATGATTCATATTTGTCTGGAAGCACTGAAGCGATAGGATTGGCATGACAGCCAGTAGGATCAGTTGACAAAGACACTGAGAGATCAGTATTCTTCCACCACACTATTCTATTGGAATTGAAACGTCTGGTATGCAATCCTTGAAGGTTGTCAATTTGGCAATAATGTAAAATTCATTATGGTGTCCTTTATTTGGTATGGTCAACTTGGCATGACCAGTTTCCAGTTGCATGGAATCATTGCTATAATGAAAAAAGACATGAACTACATGTATAGGCAGAAAATTGGGAGAATAAAAAGAAGAAACTTAGCAGCCTATATTGCTGGGTGAGAAGGGGAGTCAGAGAAGTTAAAAAAAAAAATTGTGGTTAATTAAAAAAAGGGAAACGTTTCCACTTGGGGAGATGTTGGCTGATTTGGGGGGGAAGGGGGCTTCAGGGTATAGTCTGTAGGGTGTGGGTAGACTAGGTTCATTTGGCGATCTGAAGACATAAAGATTAATAATCTCCCATCTGCCCTATACTATTGGAATTGGAACATCGGGTGAAACTCATAGCTAACCTGTATGTGGTCTTTTAAGGAGGCCAATTTGATAGTAATATAAAATGGTTAGGGACCCAACTACTTTGCAGTGTCCTTTATTTGGTGTGGTCAGCATGGAGTGACCAGTTTTTAATATATTGATATATGTTTTACCACTGTACCCCAGACTCAGGGATTGTATCTTGTTTCTAGGGTGCCTCAAAGATGTGCAACTAGTGGTAGATGGTTAGTTCTGATGAGAGTGGATAGCGATGATGAAAGTCGATGAGAGTCGGTGATGGAAGTCGATGTGACCTCGGAACCAATGCAATCGTCAATCTAAAGTCAGAATTTGAGTTAAGAAAGTTGGAGCAACTGACATTTTTATTTTTCAGTCTGATCACTTCTTTTGACATTTATATTACAGCTTAGGCAATAAAGTCTTTAGACCTTGATAGCTTTAGCTGGTTTAGCCATATTTACTTCTGTTTAGTTTTGCTTAGTATGGTACACATACCTTTGAGATCCTAATATTGTGTTACAATTAATATCTGTAACCACAATCCGACACACAGCATCTTTTCTGTTTTACAATGTCCCACTTTGGACTTCTTTTGAATTTGTTTTTTTTACCTCTTTTGTTTATTTTGGTAACATTTACATCTTCATCTGGCTGGCTTGCAGAGTCTCTGAAAAGTCCACCCAGATCGACCAGGAAAACCATGCAAAATCAATTGTCCCGTTGTGTCCAAGTGGTACCAGAACCCACCTACTAGTAATTGACAGATAGAGTATGGCTCAGTGGCTGTGTTGGCTCTGCCCTATACCTGCCATTGACAAAAAAAAATATTATTGATTTTGAATTATTCATTGAATTCTTACATGGATTTTGAGCTGAAACATCCACTTTCCATTCAGCTTACCTTTGACTGCTACCCAGTTTGAGTTTTCTTCTGTTATTGTATTTTATAATGTTTCATACATAACATTTGTATATCAAGCTAAACACTTATTTTATATAGTTTTCGATAGAGTAGTAAGGATTAGAATCTCTCATTTTCAGACTTTTGCTGCTATTCGGGCTGTGATAAAGCCTTTTTTCCTTGCCTTGTCCTGTTGATTTACCAAACAGAAAAGAAAAAAAAACACTACAGAGATACAGACAGAAAGACAAAACTTAACAGATGTTCTAACTTTCCCCAATTCTGCTATGGATAAGCAGTTTGGGTTAGATAAGCCTTTACCAACTCCCTTGGAATCAACATTTTTGAAAGTATAGTTATCCCCAAACTATTGAAAGCCACTATATTTCATGAACTTGCAATTTATTTCAAGATTTTATCACCTCAAATTGTTCCTTTTGCTGTTCTCCTTCATAGCCTCTTCACAGTACTTTACTAATAAATTGATCTTCTGCCAAAAGAGTGGACAAAATGTAATGCATGTTAAAGAAACGCGTATGTATAGTCATGTAAAAAACAAAGTAAGTGAAGCCCAAAAAACTGTTAATTATTTCAAAATTTTTGAGCAGGCAAAAATGTAAAACTTACTGTATGTACTCAAGTATGAACTAAGGTTTTTTGCCAATACAAAAAGGTCTTGGTTTATACAGGTAATCCCCGAGTTAAGGACATCTGGCATCCAGACAACTCCTAGATACAAACGGGGCTTCCCTGCTTGTTCATGTGCAGGACAGAGGCTTAATGGGGGGGAAGGGAGTGGTTTGCATGACTTTCAGAAGAAAACTTTTTCTGTTCTGCAACATCTTGCAACTCTTTAATGACCAAGACAAACTCTGCAGTTGTTTCTTTTGTGATTAACTCACAGTGAGGATTTTATACATTAACTAGCACCGCGCTGCCTAATAATATGTTGAGACAAACATCTGTCTTAATTGCATTTTTTAATATATTGTACTTGTTTCGACTTACATACAATTTCAACTTAAGAACAAACCTACAGTACCTGTTTTGTATGTAAGTCGGGGACTACCTGTACTCGAGTGACACTATTGACAAGTTCTGGAACTGCATTTAACTCTGCTTTGACAGATCAGAACTGTAATAAAAATTAGCTGTTTGCAACACAAGCTTTTAGATGTTCTCTTGATGACACAACACAAATTATTTCTAACATCAAATTTGCATCTGTTCAGTTTGACCACGGTACATCCATATTTTTGGGGTTGACTCATAGCTATATTTATGAACATTCTGTTAGCAGAATAATTCAATTTATATGTTTTATTGTTCTGTGCAAGTTGAGCAAATGTATGTAAAAGTTAACTAGAGCTGGGTGAATGTATTTGAAACGTATGACATGGACATGGCAGAAGGTACAAACACAAATAGCCTTATTTATTAAAGCTCTCCAAGTCTGGACAGGATACCCTTTCATCAGTGAACCTGGTTGATATAGCAAACCTGAAATGGATCTGGTCCAGGATTCCAAAAACTTTCTAGCAAGTAGCGAATGTTTTTGAAGAAATCCATTCCAGGTTTTCTGGATCACCCAGCTTCACAGATGAAAGTGCACCCTCTCCAGCCTTGGATAGCTTTAATAAATCAGGTACAGAGGTTTAACAATGGGTGTCCTTCTCAATTCTTTCACTAGGTGGTGCTGTTGTTTTAAATCACAATTATTTTATTGTGAATAAACAAACACAGTACCACCTATTGAATGGATTGGGAGTGACACCCACTATTAGTCCCATGTAGCTGTACTTTTGCCTGTCCATTTAAAGTAGAACTATAAAAACTAGTTCTGCTTTAAAATTTGGCATCAGGCAGGGCTTTTTTTTGGCAGAAAAGGAGAACACTAGGTATATCCTTATTAAAGTAGAAAGCAGAACTAAACTTAAAAATTTAAAACTTGTGAGCAGGAATATTTTTTGCATCTAATGCAAGGTGATATGTCTGAAATAAAACAAACTTATCAACCATCTTGATTGACCATGCCACAATGGCATAGCTCCTGCACATGGGAGTTCATGCATTCTTAGCAGCAAGCTATGCCGGTATCATGCATTGCACACATGCACAACACAACACATATGTTCACATTATATAATATATTATATAAAAAAATAATATAATAATATAAAATATTGCAAATAGGGAGGTAAGTTTGTTTTACTGCAGAAGACACCTTACCTATCCTTTCTGTAATAAAGAACCTGGTTGCTCATCATTTTTAATTTTCAGGTATAGTTCATCTTTAACTATGTATTAAGGGTTATTTCTGTTGCAAAGGCATTTTATAACAAGATCGGAAATGTCGGACTGACAAGATTTGACATGTCGTTGTTTATTAGCTCTGTTTGCTTACCTATTATCTTGTCAGAAAACAATATGTAAATTTGAGATACCCAGTGACAAGCATGAAAGAAAGAACCCAATTTTTTCCCTTCAAATGGTTTTCTGGAAAACAGGAAAATGAAATATACAGCATTTTTTGTTTATTTATTTATTTTTTTTACCTTAGCCATTCACTGGGGATTGTGTTTTATATTTGCATTCAATTTTAATGAGACAAAAACAGAAAGTCAGGAAACATTTATGTCGGAATGGGAAAAATATGTGCAAAGATACTGAAAACAAGTTGATGTTTTGCTATTTTGTATCCCGGTAGTTACTCTTTTCTGGCTTCTACATTTTTGCACCTGAAGGCCGAACTTCTTTAAGTGTGAGATAAATGGGTCTGAGCAGAAACTCTTGTTTCCAATCACTGGCTCTGATTTATTAAAGCTCTCCAAAACTGGAGAATAGAGACTATCAAGGAAGAAACTAAGGTAATGGATTTCCTAAAGGTATTTCCTATTTGGCAAATGTTTTCAATTTTTGAACAAATACATTCCAAATTTGCTGGATCATCCAAGTCTACCAAGTCATGATAGTCTACCTTCTCTAGTCTTGGAGAGACCCTTATTTAAGTATATCTGGGACAATTCACTTGCTCAGAACCCTGCAGAAAGGAAGCCCAGTCCTTTTAAGGAGTTTATTTTGATAACGTGATGAATACTTGATACCATGCACTCAGCAGGTTGAAAAACTTTCTAATACAACCATAGTTGTGTTTTTTCTGTACCAGGTAGATGAATGCAGCAACCACACCATTGGAGGTCCCATGTATGCTCCAACGTCCCAGCTACCTCTCTTCCTTCTCAGCAAGAAAGTAGTTGTCTTGGTGTGGGCTTCAATAGAATTGGTAGCTTTCTCCCAGCCCCTGAGTGCAAAGGCCTCTCGGGGCGTCCAACATAAACCAAGGTCGATGAGTTTTAACCCTCCAGATGTTTGCGATAGATATTTATTAGAAAACCTTGTCCAAGCCCAATGAATTTAAAGCTGTTATTTTATTACACTTCTGACGTTCATTGGATAAATTACAGAATCTGGGAGATTGCTAAATTGGTGGGAAAACTCCAACACTCAACTAAACTGGGAGAGACCCTTCAAAACCGCAAACAAAGACAAATACCACACCAAAGTGACAGTGATTGGAACAATCTATAACGCTCCCAGGGCTGCTTGAAACCATTGTTTTCTATTCACATGCATACACACGTGCAATTATTGTCGTTGGAAAGGATCTTTTAAGGACTAAGACTGCACGATGCATGAACGAGTCCTGTACATACAGCACCGTTCTGCTCCATAAAGAGGGGAGGGGGAGAACGATGGAGCGGCATCCCGCTGCGCCCTCTCCCCCTTCCCTTGAATTAGGATCGTTCATCGTCCATCGTCCGTGGATCCGCCAGGATGGTTGTTCGGACGATGGATGACGGGCACTGCACATATGCCAGATGCTCGTCCGACATCGGCCCTAAGCTGATTATCGGGCAAGAACCATTGGACGTGTGTGTACGTAGAGGTTAGATGGTTTTAGTCCTTTAATCCCCCTATCTTAAATCAATACACAGACTTGGGTGACTTGGGTTTTAATAGACCATATCAGTGTTTTTATTCTTTAACAAACAACAAATATTACATCATACCAAGAAATATAACATAAGAACAATCCACAGACATTACCTAAGGCAGTTTGTTTATTATTTTACACATAATAAAATCCGCCAATATCACCATTTACAGCTTGTAGACCTAAGAACAGTTCCATATTGTGCACGTTTTGCTTTAATCAGGGGAATGAGCTCTCTAGCCATAGAGAAAGCACAATGACACCAAATTTGGTACTTATTTTGAAGAAATCTTCACAATTTTTTTTACTGACCCCTCAACTTTTCAATATGCAATGATAATATACCACAAACTTTTGCAGAGATCCAATACAATAAATTTAATTGGACCATTTCCTCCCCTTTACGCTTTACTTACTTAACCAAGTCTTTTATCCTCTTGATCCAATTCTCTTCTCCAGGTCAAACTTTAGAAAATATTCCAGTAGTGTTGTAGGTTATCCCAGATCTCATTATTGTGACTTTTGATAGACAACTTGGTGTTTATGTAAGCATAGAGGAAAATTTAAAAAAAAAAAAGTTAAATTAAAGAAAAGGAATTCAACTATGGAATTCTATCATTAGTATTCACTGCATATGGGTATGGTAAAATATTTTACACATTAACAAGACCATAGATTACATTTAAATACTAAATGTTCATGTTTGACTAAAGTTTACCTTTTGTAGATTTAGCAATAAGAAAATTAATGGACCGTATCAGTGGGGATCCATTGGAGTTTTGAAACAAGGGAGTCATAAATGATTCAGCCAGCTGAGAAGTGTTCTTGTGTGATCTCCTATATTGTAGTGAAAGACATCATTGGTTGTGTTTTGCCATCGATGATAATTATCCACAGATAACTGATCTGCAAAAGGGAGTAAATAATGAAAATTTGGAAGGGAAATTTCATGCTTCAATTTCTTTTAAGTGTAGCTATTAAAATTCCATTATCTTTAGGCATTCATTCGTGTGTTTTTTTTTATTATTATTATTCCTTTGTTTCTATTGTGGTAGAAGTGAAATGCGTTAGTGCTCAGCTGAAGACAAGTAGAACTCCCACTCTGTACTATGATGAAGAAAGCCATGACAGTTTAATGGAACTGAAAGAATAATTTGGAAGATCTCACACCCCTTAAATATTTGCTAAATGAAATAACTGATAAAGGACGCAACATGACAGTTTTACGATTTCTGTATGTTGAAGGTTTATATATATATAAATACATACTGTACACTATCTTTATTTTCACATAGTCAGACATTAAAAGTGATAGCTCGTTGGCCCTTCACTTTGTTTGTCCGTTTTTATACTTCACTAATTGACAATAGTATCTAATCCAATTCTGCTGGTACGTTCAATAAATGTAAACTTTATTAGCATTAGTTTACAGGAAGCTCAAATGATGACAAATTTGTTGTAAAAAGAAAGCCATGATGGATTTAGACAGAAATGACAACTTTTATTAAGTCAGTGTTCTACAGAAATAGAAAAGAGATTACAATATTAAAGCCAAACTCTAGCTTGGGGAAAAAATAAAGGCAAGTCTGCCAAACAAATTTCAACATAAAAAAATGGTTTGGCTCCTTTAGAGCCTGTGCTGGCTTAGAACTTGTGTCAATTACATAAGATTCATATGAGTTTAAGACATATTTGACCTGCAGTTGATCTCCTTCTCCTTCATAGAGAGCCCATCACCCAACGAGACTGAAGACGCTGGAAAAAAAACTCATGCTGGGAGCTTACATTGAATATGGGTTATTGGTCTTTGCTGTCTACTTAACTCTTTCAATGTGGCTTCCCCAGTCTAGGTCAACCATTCTCAACTGGGTTCCGTGCAACCTCATGTTTCCTATCAGAGGATTCTAAGGGGTCTTTGAACTGTTGACCTCCCATTTGGATGACTTGACACACTTGAGAGTGCTGGAGGAAACATAAATTCATAAGCGTCTTGCAACTTATTGTGTTTGCTCAGCTCTCGTTTTATATGACCACTTTCCACTGATCAACAATTGCAGAGGCTTTTTTCCCCAATCACCCATAAAAAGTGGTTTTAGTAGAAGATCCCAAGACCAGAAAACTATTTCAAGGGTTCTTCAGGGGTTAAAGGATTGAGAAAGGCAAATTAACAATAATCATGTCTCCCATGCATACACGTTGTTTAAACATGAATACAGACAGTTATCCATTATTACAACTCCTGCATGCACCTTTTTCAGCTGACAAAATAGTGCTCCTGCTGCACATAAATCCCTAACAATATTAGTAGCCCTGGCCAGTACCAATCCACAGGAATACAGAACCCCCCCCCCCCCCACCCATTCCTAATTTTTTTAACATGAGGGGGAGAAGCGGGGGGGAACTTAAGCATGGCTGACAACACTGCCAATCAGTACATCAAGTGCACAGGAAGTTTGGAGCTTATTGAGTTTCTGGCAGGATGAGTGGGTTCATTTTTTGGATTTGTAGCATTTTACCTATATAAAACTATGTATATTGGAAACAGACACAAGCCATTTGGCAGCCAGATTCTATTAGATGTATTTGTATCTGAAATAAAAGAAAAGGGCCAGTCTGAGATAAGGCAGACATGAGCAAAAAAGATGTTCATCAGCTGTGATACCACACAACAGTACAGCAAAGTTTGAAGATATTTTATGTTTCACTTCATTGTGTTGAAAGATAAATGGCTTGTTGAAAGCAGCAGCAGCTGTCTTGCATATTAAATTCCGAAAATAGCTTTTGAGAATGCAAAGGGATGCGCAGATATATTGAACACTCTCTGAGAAGACAGCAAGAAAATTGCCTGGCAATCCTACAGAGGCCATACACAACGAGAGCTGAGCAAACACAATAAGTTGCAAGGCCCTCGTATTATGAATATCAACATGTCTGAGGTCATGTCTTCTTCTAAATCCTTCAATTTCAAATCCACCGGGAACTGATGAATTTATCTTTCCTCCAGCACTCTCAACTGTGCAAAAGTCAAAAAGGGCAAACTTCGAAGAGGAGGAAAAATACTTAACGATACAATAGGGCTTTAAAATATGTTTATTTTCCATTGCGAATGCATTAAAGATATATTCGTTCTTCAAACAAAAAGTTTTATTCTGGAGGTTAAAACAACCAAATCACCTTGGTTCAAGTATTTTATATCCTTGCCTATTACTGTTCTGTAGGTAGTGATTGTGTCACTGCAATTTTTTTTAAAAAAAAGAAGACTAAATAAAAGGTGTCATGTTTGATAATCACATGATCAACATCACTAAGCTCCAAGCTTTCTTGTAGGTTTGGAAGCTTCATAGCAACAAGTGAAACCTATGCTTCCGGTAATATTCTAACCCTCTGCAGCAAGCAAAACTGACAAAAAACAGAGAAAGTGGATGTGCCATCTGCAGACAGAAATGGAAAGAGAAACTCTAAAGTATGTGGACTGTGGTCCACTCCTTCTGCCCAAGCCAAAGGATGCAACTTTGATCAATCTCCAAGTGATAGACATTTCTAGGAGTCTATTGCCCATGACCCCTATTATGCCTAATGTTTTCTTCCACCATCCCCAATATGACCACTTTGTCCAATAATAATCTGGTTAATTGCAATTCTTTAGGCATAGGTGAAAAGGATACAACGCTTCACGTGTGCAAAGTAGACTATATTGCCTCCTACTGGCAGGAAAGAAGGCTTTCTGTAGGTTTAATATGCAATTGTCACGGTGCTGCAGGGCTGGATGGTGGACCCTCTGTGCCACCAGCTCAGTTGGCACAGACGTGCGTGGGGTGCAGAGTCTAAGCAGCTGCCTGGTCTTCACCAGAGCCTCTAGAAGTGAGGATGTTACGCCGCGGGCAGCTGCCAAGTTGCGTCCATTATGCATGCAGAGGCTGGTGACTGCTGACAGACAGGAATCAGACAAGGTGCAAGAACATGAGACTGAATTGAGATCAAACAAGCCAGAGGTCAAGGCAGGCAACAACCAGGAGTAGTCAAGGATCTAAGCCAGAGTCAGTACACTGGAAATCAGTAGCTAGAGATGCAGGCAGGAATAGCAGGAACCTGTAACACAGCCTAAGGGAACTTCCTGTTGTCATTACCTTCCTTTTAAAGGGAAGGTCAGGTGATGGATGGGAGCCATGTGACCTGCTGGCATCCTACCCTTCCACCAGAGGGAGTGCTGAGGACGAGAGTTAGGTGGTGTTCACGTCTCCAACAGCAGGGTGAGCACGTCTGCGTAACATGCTAGTCCTCTGAGGTAAGGAAGCAGCTGACTGGGAGTCACATAACCTGGACCAGGAAGTGAGCTGAAAAGGTGATCCCTAAACAAAGTTGGCGCAGGCAGGAGGGGAGTGCAAGGTGTAATATGTACTTTTTTAGGAAAATATTTGCTGCTTCCCCCTGAGATACAATATAACTTTTTCAGAATCCCCAGCACAGACACTGGGGCTGTGTATAGTTTTGGCCTCTAGTGCGGGCGAGCAGGAGGAAAGGAAAAGTTTTTCCATCCTTTTGCATTTTATATAGTACTTACATTTTCTTAATAAAATCAGACTTTTTACCTTTGGATGAAACTGTAAACAATTAATGATATCAAAACTCAAAGCATTTCTCACAAGCTTTGGTTTCTATATTGAAAAAAAAGAAGATATAAATGTGATTAAAAACATATTAACTGTACAAAGTTAAAATAGACCCAAAACCATACTAAATGTCCTTTGAGGAAAAAATTAGATACAAATTCGGAATTGGGGAATCTTTCTTGAAATGTGAGCTTGAGTTAAAGTGCATACTAACTATAGTTTGATACGCTGGTTACTAATTGATTAAGTCTTTCTTTTATCCCTAAGCAATATCTGCTTTAAGTCATTTTTTAGAATCATAGAATACCTGAGGATCCAGCTATTCAATTTATGAAAAATCCTAATGCTAGGCATGGTCAGCTTATGTCTTCTTTGTATGTTGAGTGAGATACAGGACACAAGGTGATGCACAAACATGCCTGTAGTCCTGAAATCAGAATACAACTTCCATGTCCTTTTCCATTCCTTTATAGTGTGAGTGACAGCAGCTTATGGCAGGGGTTGGCAAGGGATATACATCATCCCTGTTTACCCACTTACAGTCCAAGAACACCTGCTGGGCTTCCATGGAGAGGTCTTCTTGGGTCTATGACTTTGGCAGCTGCCACCCATCTTTTACACTGTTTGCCCCCACCATGCCAAGCTGTGAAAAATCAATGGGACCAAGCAGTCACATGTCTGCCACAAAATATGCCATAAAATAGGGATTTTGGTCATCTAAAAAAGTAGAGCCATGGATTTACTGTAAGTGCCTATTGTTTTTAATACAGACTCTGATACATAGTGTATCTCTATTTTACTACACCACTACCATTGAATAAATCCCTGCTAAGAGTCAGAATAATACTTCTCTTGGCTGCCTTTTCTCAGAAGTGTACAGATTGTAATTGTCTACATTTCCAGGGCATATTAACCTCCTCGATCGTCCAACAATTGTGTTACTTGATACTGTAGCAGTTGCTATGAAATTGAAGAAAGGGCTCCAATTCATTTCTGAATATGTTCAATTTGCTCACATAACTCCTTTCCGTCAAAAAGAACATCATTTTCCTGAAATGCCACTCTACTTCACCCAAATGCAACGCAATCTATGTATTGATTAGGATCGATTTTTCTTTTTTATGGTTTTATTTTTTGTTACATGTGCCATAAAGGATACAAGTGAAGATGATGAGCTTCTTAACCTTCTTCTTGAAATGCAGTTGTCTGGCTGTCATGCTGTTTTAGTACTCTGAATCACTGACACAGAACAAATTTCAGGAGCTTAATGCATACTTATTTTTGTATTGTAAGTGACCCATTAAAAGTTTTCCAATCAAAATACAGGAAATCCCCGACTTAAGGACATTCGACATACAGACGACTAATAGATATGAACAGGGCTTCCCTGCTCATTCATCTGCAGGACTTGAAGGCATGATGAGGGGGAGGGGGCGGTTCATATGACTTGCAGAAGAAGTCTGAGCGTTTCTGCAACCTCCTGTAACTTTTTAATAACCAAGACAAACTCAGTTGTTTTTTTTTTTTGCATATCAAAGCAGAGCTTGCTCCAGACGTTAATGAATGTCTAGGCTCCGTATGTTTTTTTTTTTTGCTTTCTTGGTGATTAACTCACATAGAGGATTTTATACAGTAACTGACACCACACTGCCTAACACTATGTTAAGACATTTGTCCTAATTGCATTTATTAAAATAAAGTACCTGTTCTGACTTACATACAAATTCAGCTTAAGAACAAACCTACAGTCCCTATCTCGTATGTAACCCGAGGACTACCTGTATATGAAATTTGCATTAAAGTCATGTCAGAATTAATCACTCTCTCATGGCAGGTTTTCTTTGAAGCTAAACTCCAAACAAAAAGCTAAATACACACATGAAATACATGTCAGTGATTTGTTTTACCTTCCGAAAGAGTTGTATTTCAGTTTCAGTTCAATTTTCAGTCCTTGGATTTGCACAGCTCTAACACACAGCACAGACTGGTAGATCCGTAAGGGCAGGAAACCTGATTTTTTGATGTTGCAGTAAACTGTTATGGAGGCCACTACAAGAAAAGTTGATGATATCAGAAAGAATTGACAACTATGTTACCTTTTGCAGTAAACTCTTATGGAGGGCACTTATGGAAGTCTTTACTCACATGACCAGAAATCTAGAAGAGATATTGATGGGATCCTTATCCTAGTACTTGACTATGACTATGCGATGGGAGAGTAGGCGGGTTCTGGAATCATGACATCACTCTGGGGGAAGTTTCTTCCCCTTTGAGTGACACACGGCTCCCCAGTGCATGCACAGTCTGGAGTCCCTAAATTTAGATGTCCATGAGGTCCAAAAGGTTGGCAACCACTGATCTAGATGATACCAGTAAGATGGACCAATGGAACTTTAGGGGAGAATAGGGGTTAACTCTTCCACCCTTGCCAGTGTTAAAGGGGTTTGTATGGTAATGGGAAGTGAGGAACGTCAACTCCTCGCCACCTCCAGGTAGGCAGAAAAGCATCTCTGGTTATATTATCCCAAGTCCCTCTAACCTATTCTGCTCAGGTTTTTATCTCTTCCTACCTGAAAAGCATTATATGTGCTATCTAGTTTCTTTGCCAGTTCCATGTTCGGGAGTATAAATCCAGAACTGCAGATGTGCCAAAGCCAGCCTGTCCTCTACATTCCCTTTGTGCTGATGTCACTGCTACAGACACCTTTTCTGGATCTTGAGAGGTTCTCAGTAGGAATTGTCAGTGCTATTCAGCAGTGATGTTGTGGCTATTCACAAAGACAGATTGGTTATTTGACAGATTGTTTCCATTCCCATTTTTCCATACACCTTTTCCTTATCTAGATGGTAGCTCTCAACATTCCCTCTATCCCCTGATGAAGCGTTCATGTGGCACGTGTTGGGATAAGAGGATCAGTCTCTCCCTCCTATCAAACAAACCTAGTACATCCTTCATTGGTTACTTCTTTACCTATGTTATACATTTGTATCCATATTCATGCTTGATTTCCACTATGTATTATTGTACTTGATTATCTTAATGTTATGGAATATGTTGTCTAATGAAGTTTTCAATCATTTTCAAGTCTAACAGCATGACTTTTTATAAAATTTAAGGATGGTGTGGATTTTTTATGCCCCATGATAGTGCCACAGATGTTCATCAAAGCATAATTTTTATTAAAAATACACCAAAATAATTATTAGTGCACAGAAATAAAACAAAACTTCCAATATTCATACTAAACATCAAAAGTTTGGACTATATCTGGCTACTAAACCTAAAAGGTATGTGCATTTATGTAAAAACAGCCAAAGTAGAAACTTGTAAAATTGTATATACGCAATTTACGCTAAAAGCTTTTCCTGCCACATCTATTTTGTATTAAATTACAAATGTTCCACTTAAGAATATTTTTATATTTCCAGCGCATGTGGGGATAAACATATGTAGTCTGATGTATAGCTGTGTGCCATATTGGTATGCATGTGGATATTTTGTGTTAGTTGGTGAATTTTTTTAGTGTATTATTTTATTATATTAGTTATTGTTGTTTGTTCACATTTTGCTTCCGTTTCACCTTACTTTATTGGTGTCAACACAGAAGCTGGGAAGGAGGAGACGTTGGTCTCTGTGCCAGAAGTAAGAGCTGCATGTGACCCTTGCATTTCCAGAAGAAGTAATTTTGCTGACAGCAGGCAGGCCACAAAATAGTAATGCAAAAGCAGCGGTAAGCTTGTATTAACCCTTACTGGCATGACCTATATATGATAGGTATACTATACGTCCTTGGCAGTCAGAGGGTAAAAACTTTGATGAATGTTTCTGAACAATCACTATAATGAAAAATTCTAAAAAACAAGAAGGAATAATCAGTGTGCAGTGGATATCCTTTAATTAAATGTGTCACTGGTTGCAAGTTTTTAAGGATTCCAAGTACCTCTTTGGATTTCAGCACCATGGATAGTGGCACCGTAACCTACATGTGTATTATATTGCATGGACCTACAAAAGGCAAATAAAAGCTCTCCATCCTACATAAAACAGAGGATGGACAATAAGTGGTTCGTTGATTAGCTCAACTTTAAGGATATTTGAAAACCCAAAAGACTCATCTTTCCTAGTTAGTGCAAAAAATAAAACATTGATTTACCAAAGGAAGGGAAACTTTTACTTTTTTCAGTGTTCGACGGTATTAGTAAAAAAGCTAAAGCTATGTCATATATATGAATTAAAATCACTACACACAGAGATGGCAGTATCTCATATATGTTCTCCAATGATATTGGAGTGTTGGAGAACATATATGGGATACCGCTATCTCTGTGTGTTGTGATTTTAATTCTGCCTTTTGCCTACCTTCATACCAAGAGAGTAAACATACCGGTTAATGCAACATCCTTTGGTAAGTACTGAATAATTTGGTTGTATTGAAGAATTGATGTATATGATAGAGCTGTACCTGCAATATAATAGAGCTGTACTTATTGTGTTTTTTGTACATGTTGTAGTGCTGATACACCTACTAGCTGTAATAATTACATCCCTGAGGAAGCGGACACAGTCTGCGAAACGCGTCCGATGATCTCATCATATGTAATGTGTACAATGTATCTAGCCCATGTATGCTAACAATGTTGATTAACTCTTTCTGAAACTTGGTATAAGGGAAGAGGCATGTATATTTTTTAACTGTTGTTTCTTAATGAAGGAAATAAAAGGTATATGACAATTTTTTATAAATCCACTGCCGTTAAAGTCCCGTATTTTTCTTGTTCTTGTAATCTTCAATGTTTATTTAGGATGTTGGCAGGATTACAAATGTTAGAAGACCACACAATATTAATGATATAAAAATATATATATACATTTATATACCTTGCTTTGAATGGATGAACACAAATTAAATTATTTACTGAGCAAAGTGAATGTTACTATTTATAAATTGCAAACAGCATTTAAAATAACCCCAAACATAAGCATAGACTTGTGATGGGTAAATCCATTGAGTTTTGACCTAACAAAGGGTTCAGTGAATCTTGTTTGAAATATAGCAAACCTTAACTAAACTCCCATTAAGTCTAACTAACAGATAGAAATTGAAACCAGAAATGTGCAGAATGGGTTTCAAATGCCACATGGCGAGATTAAAGTGTAATTTCCCGGAAATGTCTCATTAATGTAATTAATGAAGTAAGGTAATTACATACTTTCTCCAATGTGATTCCTGGCAAAAAGCTACTCATACCTGGCTTATACAATGCATGTTGTTTACTGAATAATAGGGGGAACTTTTTACCTGGGAGGTAAACGTGTTGAACACAGTTAGCAATTTACATTTACGTGCCCTATCTGCATGCATTTTGTGACAAAAGTAAAAATTCTTTGTAAACTTTGCACGCTGACCATAGGGTACAGTGAACTCCAAATGCTGCATTTGAAGCAACATCATGAATACAATGATTGGGCCAACCAGGAGCAGGCAGTGTATGTGTACTGTATTCCTAAAACTATAAACTCACTACAAAAAAAATGAATAAACCATATATATAATTTGCATTGATTGTGTCAGCTCATATATACAGGTGTTTCGTTGCAATTTTGCAATGATGTCAGCTTTAAAATGTTAATATCTAATCCTTATGCATCCAATAACCAATATGATGCAGAAAACTAGCAGACTTGGTTGACAAAAATATTCCCATATATTGTAAATCTTCTTAAAATGCAAATGAAGTTTATTTTTCAGCATGAGAAAAAGCATACACAATACTTGATGATGCCAGGTGTAAGAAATGTGTGAGGTACAGGGAGGCAACAGCTGTTTGTCAAGGGCCAGAAGGTAGAAAACAGCTTTTGATTCCCGGCTCCTAGCATGTGTTTTCCTACCATGTGTTTCATTCACCGTACTCTTTATGTTTAATTCAAGAATTAATTGATCTTATATAGCAGTATGCCAGCCATGTTATATACACTAATAACACGGCTCTAGAACTAGTATATATATTGGAATCAGGATAAATTCATGCTGTTTTCCTCCCCTAGGCCAGGAGCTCCCCCCTTCTATGATACAATGGGTCCTGTCAGTTATCATTTCTGTAATTGATATTTCCAGAGAAATGCAATTCATGTGTCAAAAAGCCAAGGGGGGACATGCTCTGACTACTACACCTGAGAAATTGGGGTTCAATGGAGGTAAGCAGCCAGCTATGTGAAGGCAGCTATTGGGGTTCAAAGAAGAAAAGCAGACAGTTCGGTGTAACGGGTCAGAATGTTTTGATAGGTGCATGTTGTAATGATGTCATAGTAATGAAATGTTAAGGGGTGTTACCCACAAGTGTCCTCCAATTGCACCTACAATTTTGTTTGTCTACACCTTCCCATTCCAGAGAAATTGGGGTTCAAGCTAAAGAAGCAGACAGTTATGGGTAACATAGAAGTGCATTATGATGGGTAGAGATTTTAATGTTCTAATGATGCCATAGTGATAACATTTTAGGGCGTATTAGCCACAGGTGTCCTCCACTCGCACCTACATTTTGTTTTTTTTACACCTCCCTTTTGGGGTTCAAGGAAGGGAGAACTCCCATGTGCACGCCACTCTTGCCTGGCCAATCAGGATAACTGATACACTGAACCCAAAAAAGGACCGGGTTAAAATGTTGGCACCAGAACAAGCAATGGTGAACATACTTGAAAAAGAAGGGACCTTGTTTGCCTTTCCAATAAAGAACCCACCTGCTTGCAATTTTTTTACATTTAGGTTCTGTTCTAATATTCAAACCAGAATCGTATCCGGGCATGCAGCCTGAATTGCTAGGGAAAGGTGGGCAATAAGTAAGAACCAAGGGGCAGCAAATGGTAGGGAAGGAATCCAGGGTCTCCCCCTGGTGGCTGTATAGGGGCTTCTGGTAAAATGCCTCAGAATCAGGCGATCTCATGCAGCTCCTGGTGGCTGGCACTCACAACGGAACACTGGCCCTTAAAGAACCAGCATCTGCATATGTGAGCTTGTGGCAGTGGGCAGTGCTGTACCATTCCTCCCATTCATTTTATTTGGGACTGTTGCGAGGAGAAACTACATGTAGCGCCTCCCTTGAAGCAGCAGTTCACCGGCATGAAGAATTGGAAACTGCACTCCAACCTCATGGCCAACGTGAACATTGAGCCCACCATACACTTTTCTATAATGGTGTTTACAGAGTCGCTTACTAAACCCATTACAAAGACCAACTACAAAGCACACCAAAAATATGTTTCTAAAAAAAAATGTTCTAAACACATTAGAAGCAGAGAAAAATTTATAAAAAGCTACAAAAATCAAAACACTATAATGCTTTTCATTTGAAATAGTGTGAATTCCATGGCCACCATAAACAGGAAGAATTGAGGAATAAATATTCTTGACGTATTCTGGATATTCTAAAGTGCTCGTTATATCATTTTCTCCTCTTTCATAAATACTGCTCTTTATTGGCTTGCCAAAGTGAGCTGCCTTGGATAGTTTTTTTTTCCTTACAATGTGTGTGAAAAGAAGGGAAATATCATTTCAGCCAAGCAGTAATGCTCATCATCTTATCTCAGTGGGACCTCTATTAGCGGCCCAGACAATGCCTTCCTACAGTCTATAATAATCCTCATAAAAGCTTTCCAATGACTTCTAATACCCTTCTACCCTTTTGGTTCTGCACATTGAACAGAAAGCTTCCTGTGGATTATTTCACTTTTCCATTCCAGCTTGACATTTATAGAACGTCACAAGAACAGATTTCTAAAATAAAAATGCTGATGGACTTCTGTTAAAACCTTGTTTACCTTGTCGTTGCTGAAGTTACATTTACGCTTACTTTTTAAAAAATTAGTCCACACAGATGATTTTATTTCACTTATTGGTGGTATGAGAGGGCTGAGTCATACACGGGTTTCTTTATTAGGACATCATGAGCCAATTAAACACATGATCAGCCACTCCCGAAACGGAAAAAGTGGGAGGAGCTGGGAACCCAGGTGACCTGATTCTATCAGTCCTTACAAGAAAACTGTGTGATCCAAGCGGACTGATCCTTTTTTAGATCTTGGTACTGGACTGACCTTTTTAAGTCTCCTGCATGTATTTCTGACAGTTTTGAAGAAACTGACTTAGTGAGACAGGAGGCACAGATCCCTTGGTGAACATTAGCTTGCAAATGCATTTTCTTTTATATTGCACTCTTTATGTGTATTAAATAATTCAACATACAAGTAGTTTAAAATTCAACAAAAAAGAATGATCATAAGATATAGAGGATGAAAACTAAGAACAATTTGAGGCACACATATTTTCAGGGATAAATCTAAAGTCTTGGGACTGCTTCTAGAAACTGGGGAGCGCTGATGTCTTTTTGGAAGTTAAAATATTAAAGTGGAGCTTAAAGTACCTTTACATTTTAAAATATGTCATAATATAGAATATATTATTCAAAACTTTTTAGTGCTTTGGATACAGTAACTATGCCAAAGCTAGGATAATGTCATCAACCTGCTGCAGTGCAGTCACCTCTCCCCCAGTGTAGCGTTGTAGCAATTTGGTAAACAGCAGAATGGATGATCTGTGTCAGATATTTGTGAATGCAGTGAAAGAGAAAAAAGACTGAATGGGAAACCAAGAGCCTCCTGGGATACATACATCATGCATCCAAGATGGCTACGGGCTGCTTTTTCTGTCTTTTTCCATGTCTGATCTCTGGTTCCTTTAGATTTGCCGCACCTTTGTTATTTCTAGGAAAAGAATCAGAATCAACCATCACACCATTGCAGTTATGGGGCATAAAAGCTTACGGCCTATAGAACTTATCCACGTCATGCAGTCAGAGAAGAGGGGAATCTCCCCCTTTGGATATCTGCAGATCTCTTTTACCTTCCCTCGTTGATGTTTTTTCCTATCTCTGCGATATTAAAGCTTCAGTTCATGGTGTACCTTGTAAAACAGCCTCCATAACAATCATACAAACTGCTTTAAAAATCCTGTTATTAAATAAAATGACTGGCTCATCTTGTCACATAAAGTAGCAAATGTAGAAGAAATGCTCTTTCTCTCATTTCTTCTTCTCTGCCTCGATTTGTAGATTTTCTGGATGGAAATAATAAAATTTTCCAAAGTGCAATTTAGCCGTTTTTTTTACCTTGGCGTAATCAATTTATAGCGGCGTGTTTATTTGGAAGGCCGACACTGGGCTAATGTCTATAAAACATAATGGTCATAGCGCCTGTGTTTCCTCTCAGAAAGGTTGTTTAATGGAGCAAAAGGCACTCAAGTAAATTATAACTTTGAGGTGTGAGTACTCCACTATTGTACTTACCGACTCGAGGTTCCGTATTTAGGAATCACAAAATAAAACCTAACTGACCGCGGAGCTCAGCCGCCTGGTGAAATGTTAAACCTGTTTAAATAATGTCAAAGTTAATACCAGGCTGAGCATTTAATATTCGGATAAAGGTGAATTAGATTATACTGCAATGACGTTATTGGAGGTTGAGGATGAGGTTTGGGTTCACCACTATGATGGGTTCAAAGCAAATCCTGCAGGTTCTGAAATCTCTGAATCTGGATTTGTGTGTAGCTTTACCTATGACAATTATTTTAGACCATAATTCACTGCATGGCATTAGGATGACGTTTAGATAATCCAACCCTGAGCTAAAAAGAAGGGTCACAGGATGCCATTGTGTCAGGATATTGGAAGCTGTTTTAGAGCCAAATTGCATAAAGAAAGATTAGGGTCAGTAAGAAAATCAAACTTGAATTCTGATTCCTAACATTGTGGGCACTTGGCTACTTTGTTACTTTTATTTGGCATTTTATTTTGTGGGTGGTTTAAAGTCAGTGGTGTTTTTTTTTTTTTTTTGTTTTTTTATGCTACAGGTCTTTAATTTGGCATTTAGAGGTTGGCATTTTGGGGTTTTCCTTTATCTTGAGGGTATGTTAATCTTTATGCTATGTTGCTAGGGTCTTTATTTTATGTTAAACTGCTTTTGTTGCTTAAGGTATTTCCTTACAAAATGTATTTTGTGTGTTTTTTATTTCATTATATGTTTACAATGCCTTTTTAAAATTGTAAGATGCTATTTACTGTTATTTAAGTATGCAGTAAGCTGCCAAAATGTTGTAAGTAAATAAAAGAAAACTGCAGGAAAAGTGTGCACCTAAAACAACCAACTTGGTTCTTAATAAGTTTGATAGAAGCTGACAAATGGCAGGATGGATTTGCATCAGCAAAAGGCACGATTGCTATCAGTTGTTAACATTTGATGAACAAGCTTGTGTTGCCACTTAAATCAGATTGGGCTTTTGGTAAGACTTAAACTGTTCTGTAACACCACCTATATATAAAAGATATCATCCAGCACATTGGTAAAAGGATTTGTGTAATTTTTACGCTGCCCCTTCTGCCCTGGTACATATTCAATATACTTGTCTATACTATATAGTCCCCCCCCCACCACCACCACCACCACCACTACACCCACTGCAATGCCCAGCTCCCCATGCCTTTTTGACAATGTTGCCTATTACCCCTAGAAATGGTTCCTCTCCTGGGGCTGGTCATATGCTTTATTTGGGTTGTGTTGTAAAATCCACAGTAACAAACCCTCATCCCATGCGGTCAGTCCGTACTGAACCAAATACTAAAACATAAAAGGTTGGTACACCCCAAAATGCTTTCCTCCAAAACCAAGTTTTTAAATCCCGGGAGCTGGAGCTCATTTGACGGTTGGTTTCCTGGTCTGTGTTTCAAAGATGTTATATGAATTGATGCTGTACATACAAACGTTTTTTGCAGTGTCAACTCCAATGTTTAGCTTCATACCAGAAAAATGATTTTGGTGTAAAGACATGACAGGTGCTGCAAGCAAAATAACAAAATAACAAAAAAAACCAGAAGTCCAGAGCTCCTCACTGCTTGCACAATCAGACATTGCTTCACCTAAATCCCAATCAGTATTCTCTGATCCTGCTTGCATCACCAAATATATGAAGTGTATAGAGTGGGAAAGGGTTAAAACCCCTATTAGGCCATTTTATTCTATCTGGCCCTACTGGGGAGATTTCCCTTCACTTCTTGGATCTCACTAGAGGGGACACAGACTGGTGACAGACCTTCATTATGCAAAAAAAAAGTAAATACACTTACAGTTAGATAGATTTCTAGAGGATCATTTATAAAAGAATACAACACAAAGATGTGCCGTATTGCAGAGATTGAACTATGTTTGACATATGATTGAGTATGTTTACCTGCCCAGCCCCCGGGGAGATTTGAACTCTCATGATGTAAATATGAATTTATCTATGTGCTGCTGAACTTTGACAGACCTCAATCTGAGCTCCTGATGAGGTTACATTGAGCATGGCCTGCAGAGTGACTCTTCCTGAAGATACAACACTGGGATTTCAGCTCTGGCTTGGTAGTAATTTAACACATCGCTTGACCTTCATCCAGGTGGGTTTGTCTAAGCTGAAACTCGTTATTTTCACAGGTTGATACATCAGTCTATCGGGCTCACCTATAAAGATCTTCTAAAGTCAAGATTGCCAGTGTACCCCCTGCCTGATGCCTTACCTACCCAGAACCAAAATCCCTAACCTTAATCCTCTAGTTTCATTAACTTCTGGGTATCAAAACCCAACAGATAGCATGGATCTGACGGAACACCTAAAGTGGCTGATGTACTGATGTGCAACTAGAATTCCATCTATAGTTTATACAAAGCCTGTCCTACAGGTTTATTTGGTATTCTGAGCCAGAATAATGGTGACCAATCATATGAAACCAACAAAAAAATACCAGATAATGTCTATGCACTTGTGTGACCCCCCTCATTCATACATAAGTACTGTGATGTACCAGCAGGCCATAGACCTAGGGGAAAGTGGCCGACATGATTAACAGAACTGACTTGGAGCACCCCTGCCAAACTGATCTGAGGCCCGTGAGCAGTGGCACACTTTGCACCTCCATGTGTTCACCCCGTTAGGGGAATGCTTACAAAGCAATGGATCTGAATCTAACAATCACCCAACAAGGCTTTATAAATATGTCCCTAAGGATACATGCATATAATAGATAAATGTTACCCAGGATAAGTGATCTTGATCAGGCAAAAATTCAGTCTACAGCAGTCCCATGACATTCTCTATTTATCAGTCTTAGGGATCAATAAACAACCTACCTTGGATAACCACTGCACTCCTATGGAGGAGAGAACAGCGGGGTGCCACATGCACGTCCTCCCCCCTTCAATTGACATGGAACTGAACAGTGCTGTATTCATAGCGCTCATCTGGCATGGTGAGTGGGGGTGGGAACACTACAAACAAGTACAAAGTCATCATCATGAATTAGTATAAATCTGAATGGCAATCGAACATTCTATGTTGTGGTATACATGTAATAATTTTGCACATTTTTTCAGCTGATTACTTTTGGGAGTGGCCACTCCACCCACTAATAGTACTGTGGCACTACGGTGTTATAATGCCCCTTAGTTAAAATGGCATTAGTTACAACAAGTCATCATGTCAACACCCCACAGGCAAAATTAGTAACATGGCACCCCTGTGGTGTGGGTAATAGGCCATGGTGCCTCTGGTAACCTAGTAAGGACTTGATATATAGAATAGTGCTTTGTAGACAGTAGACCCCATTCCTTCCTCCTCATCTACCCCATACCAATTTCATATTACAACATAAAGGTCCCTTCATTTGTGCGTTTTTTTCAGGTTTATACCTACATTTCTGGTGCTGGGTAGGTTAACCTCAAGCAGAGTCCAGATACGCTTCAACAGGTGAAGTAACAATTTTTGGAGAAATCAGTTCAGCATCAGAGGGTAGGAGTCTCACTCTATGGAGTAAAAGAGTTATTTATTGTGCCACACAGTGTAGAGCCTGGCTTTCTATGTGGCACCATTGTGATTAGATCCAGATGCCAGGACCAATGTATGTCCTGTGCACCTGCAGGAGTTACATCTTCCATAGCTGGCCAAAGAGGATCATCACTGACCCGAGAGTCTACCATGGTGTCAACAGAAATAAATGGCAGCTTTGAGGATGCAGTGGTGAGAGGTTTCTGGACCTGTTGCTGCAAGGCACCTACAAAAAAAATGTATGCACAGTATAGTAGTAATTAAATAAACTCTGCAAGAGCCCTTTTCTTTACTGTCCCTTCACCACTGCAGGTGGTCTGTCTTCCACTGCAAGCAATTCTTTACTGCATGGGTGATTCCATTGGTACTTAGCTGTCTATATATATCACATGCAAGGCTCACGTCACACTTGCAATCCTGCTCCTGGAAAAAAACTCCTGGTGGCAGGATCACTATGGAGGACACATGCAAACACTTACTTGCTTGCATGTATCACTCATCAGCTGGGTAAATGACATGTCATTCTCTCTGCAGCGACGTACATTCAGCACAGAGTGAAGCTTTGCTTATCAGGTTAGCTATAGAGCAACACATAAAAGCAAAGCGAGTATTCTTGTTTTGTATCACTGGCACAGCAGGATCACTAGTGTGAAACCAGGAAGAGTGCTTAGATGGCACAAAATTTGCACAGACCTGGCTACAATTTGGAAATATGGAATTCTAAAATTAAAAGTTCAAATAAACCTTAATAAATACGGAGCTCTAAAGTTTTAAACCTTATAATACAGACACCATATTTGTCCTTTCTAACTGGATAAATAATTTGTTGAGTTGGGCACTTAAGTTACCATGGGCCAAACCACACTTACGCATTTTGCTTACATTACAAACTTAAAGTACTGCATGTGGACGAAATAACCTATGAATGTATTAATTACGCCTTTCCTTAGAAGATATTTGCATAAATTAACAAGTGGCATATATTCCATGTTTTTCTGTGATTTATCTCTCTTTCAGTAAATTTCATTGAAATGCTAAGTGAATTCAAATGACTGTAATATTGTTTTTCAATTTCCTTCTTCCTTTAATTTCACACATCCATCACGGGACAATTGTGTTTGAGCACTAAGTCAAAGAAAATCTTGATGACTGTATTTCTTCAGCTCCATCAATGTTCTAGAACAAAGGTTCTTAAAGGACATCTAATGCAACAATGAAAAGTTTAACTTAAAGGAAACCTGAAGGAAATATCCCAATCAGGTACCCTATATACCAGGTATACTCAACCGTTTTAACATGGGGGAAACTTTGAAAAAACTTTCAGGTCTCAGGAAACCCCTTTAATAATTGCTGTATCCACAGCTCACAGTATATTTGCCTGGTGGTAAGTAGGAAGAATGCCTTCTACATTTCTACCTTCTACAGATAGCCAAGAAGATCAATGGTGTCAGTTAAACTGAGAGGCACAAATTTCTCATGGTTCTGGGAGCCCCTTCTGGAGGAACCCTGGTTGATAAGCACTGCTATATCCTATACAAGAGTGGGTGATACCTTCAGCCCAGTCTGAGGCCCTGAGCACCATGGAACAGGTTTTTATTGAGGATATCCCTGTTACTTGCTCCATTCAGCTTTTCCTCTTCCAGTCCTTGTTGCTGAAAACCACCCTGCAGCATTATGCTGCCACCACCATGCTTCACTGTTGGGATCGTATTGGGCAGGTGATTAGCAGTGCTTGGTTTCCTCCAAAAATATTGCTTAGAACTAAGGCCAAACAGTTCAATCTTGGTTTAATCAGACTAGAGAATCTTGTTCCTCACTCTGAAAGTCCTACGTTTTTTTTGCACACTCCAAGCAGGCTTTAGTTTGTTTTAGAGAGGTTTCTGTCTTACCACTTTGCCATAACGTCCAGATCAGTCGAGGGCGGAAGTTATGGTCGTTCTTCTGGAACTTAGTCCCATCTCCACAAAGGATCTCTGGAGCGTGACCATTGGGTGCTTGGCTCAAGGTCCTTCTCTCTCGATCGCTCAGTTTGGATCAAACCAGCTTTTAGTCCTGGTTGCGCCAAACTTCTATTTGAGAATTATGGAGGTGACTACCCTCTTGAAATTTTTGCAGCCTTCCCCAGATCTGTACCAGTCTCTCTGCAGACCATTCCTTTGAATTCCTCCTCAAGGTTTGGATTTTGCTTGATATACATTGTCAGCCATGAGGTCTTCTATAGAGTGTGAGCCTTTTAAAAATTATGTCCAATTATATACCAAAGGCGGACCCCAACCAAGGTGCAGAAACATCTCGATCAGCGATCAAAAGAAATGGGATGCACCTGAGTTAAATTGCATGTGTTCTGCTAAAGGACTGAATACTTATGTCAATGTGATTTTTCAGTTTATTTGTCTAAAATTCTGAGTTCACTTTGTCATCAGCAAAGCTTCACCTTCAGTAAATCAACCCTTTTATGTTTTAAGAATGAAATGCTTACATTATTTTAGGGGAAGATTTTCTGTTTTCTTTGTCCAATTCCAGATAACCTGACTGCCTGGTTATTCCCCCGTCCCATTACCACCTGTGCACCTTGTCCATGGGCTGAACTCTGGAAGCTTCCCATGTAATTGATGCATCTTGTTGTCTGATCACAGCTGGATATCCATACATTATGAACATGATCTGGTAAGACTGCGGTGTGTAATTGCAGAAGGTTTTTAAATAGGCAGCAAGTTCAAGGACACAACATACACAGTAAATCCAATATCCTCATTACCACCTGCTGGGTGCAGCGGAAAACCATCAGACAGGTATTCTATCACTGAAGGGATTTCCAATGATTGTATTGATGGCATGCAGTGTTTATGCTACGGCTCATTAATACATTGCTGAGTTTAATATGGAGGTCGGTGGGGATGGGATGTCAGTAAAAAGGGCTATGGAGGGCTATATACATATTGTACCTCCAATACTATGTTGCCCAGACTGTAAAGTTGGCAATTGGGGAAGAAGAACCAGATGAATAGATGGCATGATTCATATATATGTGTATTTATACTGTATACTGTATTTTATCAGTTCCATGGATATTTATAAAACAGAGAATCTGAAATCCTTCAAATTTTTACAAGAAATGTATCTTTATTCACCACCAGCGAATGTTTGGAGAGATTGACATCATTATTGGTGTATTAAGGTTTATGTAAATCCCAGGTATAAATTTCTTAGTGCCTGTTCACACCAGGCTATTGTGGTAATAAAAGCACATTACAATGATGTATTGTTAAAATGTATTGATAAAATTCACATTTGTGCATTGCATCGCAACAATTTGGCCTGCCTAACACCATGCATTGTGCACCCCTGCAGCACTTAGTATTGTTGTATAATCGGACCCTAATCTGTTCTTTATTTGTCCCAGTAAATTTACCTGCGATTAGAAATCCATTTTGTTCTGCACACTGCAATCTCAGATTGGTGGGTCCTGATTGCTAAAGGGGCACCACATCATTTATGGCTGAGCTCTCTGCTGAATATGTGAGGTCAAAGTACCCATCCTGACCACTTTTATGAGACCCTGTTCTCTGCCCATCGGAGTCCCTTGCTAGCCCACCCCCGGACCCATATATACCTTCCTCTCTTCTACTTTATTGTGTTTTTTGGTATGGAGGACCTTGCTACCTCCCATGATGAAGTGCTCAGTCCTCGGTGCAACGTGAAAGTCAACATGAGTGAGACCAGGGGTTGGTATTTCAAGAGTTCTGACAGCCAATTAGATTAGTCCCCGGCCTAATAAGATCAATTTGGCAAACTGATTTCTGATCAATGTTATGCCCGGATACCAATCACAGTGGATTATTAAGGACTCCTTTAAGCTAAGCTATTGGACATTGGATAATTGTGAAATTAGATGATTGGGTGTACTCGTCAGATGATGAGTAAAGTTTACAGTGGTCCCTGGGCATCGTTCTTCAATCGTACATGGTGGATTGATGAACGACCAATCAGGAACTACCATGGGACTGCACAGCAGGGTGCTGCTTGCTCATCCTCCCCACTCTCTTCTGCATAGAACAGAATGGAACTGCGTATACAGCACTCATTGATTTATCTGTCACTGAAAATCATCACAAAATATTGCTTCTTATGACAGTCATATGACGTCTGTATGGGGCTTTATTTATAGATTTTTATTCAATTTTATATTTATATTATTTAATATATTATATTTATATATTCATCTATATCACATAATGTATGGCCATCTTTAGATCATCTTGCAGACTTATATCCTTATCACACATGCCACCTTCCAAGAGGTTTTCTAACTGCAAGAATAGAAATACTACCTTGAGCTCTCATTCCTGGAGGAAACTGATCCCAGATCACCAGTGCTGCGTAGTCGCTGTGCCACTTGTTTGCCCCCATGGTCTGTGCAGTAAATTCATTGATGCAGAATACATTGGAAAGTCCTCTGATTTGTCTCTCCGATCCTGCAGTCCTCCATTGATAAATAGCGCTGTTTTATTGGACTGCAGAGGAAGCTTGTAAACATTATGGAGCTCATGAAATAAATACAGAATGAATATAGCTGTTGTGATACCGCCCAGATGTTACACTGAGCTGCAAACAAAGACAGAAGTCAGGCATGTTAAACTGTGGCTGCTCCATTTCTTTACATTACCCTTTAAAGTATATGTCCATCCTTCCCTTTAATTTTGTACAGCTTCTCCCCTGTACTGACAGTGTGCATTGGAAGCTGCAGCAAATCAGATAGAGCCCATGTCTTCGCCTGGCTGGAGAATGTCCAGCATTATCCAGCTCTTTCTTCCCCAGCCTAACTGGTTTGCCTCTTTCAGGCACTGGATTTTAGTTATTTTATTCTTGAAGGCACAGCATCACACGTAGGTGTTACTACAGCTTACTGCTTCAAGGAAGCTTTGTACAGCACCCTGCTGGCCTGCTTTGCATGGAAAATTACAGAAAATTAGTGATGAGGTGTAAATCATGGTCTGTACAATAGTAATAGTAGTACATACAATGGTACAATATGGTCATAGAACAGAAAGGTTTTTTTTAATTAAAGTTAAACTTAACATGAAAAAAGTGAGGCCTGGAGCGGGGAACAAAGTGAAGAATAGTGGAAGGCCTGCATGACTGGGAAGGGATTGGGAGCAGGCAGGTGAAGGGTTCAGAGTTAACATTGAGAAGGGGGGGAGGCACAAACACCAACTTTTTTTTTTTACTGTCTGTTATTCTTTCTTTCTGTGGAAAAAACAGGAAAATAATGAGACCAAAATGGAACAAAAACAAATCCAAATCAATCAGAAGGAGCTTTCATAACCCACAGAGGCCAGTTGTACCCTGTAAATGTATATAAACTCTAACGAGAAACTTCTCTTTTTGTCTGATAAATTTATCTTTCAAATTGTTTAATATGTTTGGTAATTGGAACAAAATGATTGACAATATAAAAATACAGAACAGTTCCTCTGCATGCTACTATGATTATAAATTGGGAAGAATTCAGTAGTTTACCAACAAGCAACTGGGCATGGCTGACACTAAGCGGCATATTTATAAAGCAGTGACATTCAAACATTCACTGGAGGTGAACCTTACAGTTGCATATTATATAATATATATATTTGTGTGTATGTGTATATATATATTATATATATATAGCATTGATTCCCCACCAGTAACTGTTTGTTATAACAACATTCACCGGTTTATAACTATGACATTACGCCATTTCAGTCAATAAAGAAGCATGTAATGTCATCCCACAAGAGGAAATTAGGAGTGCAAGTGCAAAACTACTAAATATTGTTAGGATTTTTAGATTCGTCACTGCAATTTTTATTTTTTTGAATGGTTTCCTAAATTCTAAGGGAAAATATAAAAAATACAATTATGTGTAGGCTTTTAAAAAATAAACAAATATCATAGAATGTCGTGTTATTAGCGAGTGGCTCACACATCCAACTCATGCCAGTTTTTTTGTACGCTTTCATAGGGTGAACAAAGCCTGAAAATTGCCTATTTAATAAGCGGCATGTTTCGTCTTCCCAAATACAAAGAGCAATCAGAGTTAAGGGAAAAGGTGAATTTGAAATCACAGCGCTACAGGAAGAGCTTTTACAGCATGGCTGGAAACCAAAAGACCAAGTTGGCATTAAAAAAAATAAAAAAATCAAGTTTTCAAGCCTGCGGGTTGCAGAATAAAGAATGCACAGTCTTCAGAGTGACATTGAATCATTGTGTTTAGTGTTAACAGTGTTAAACACAGCTCTAAGTAGGAACGTCTGTCTTTTCAACTGTACAATCTAATAAAAATGGAGGGGGGCCTATGCAGAGGAAATGATTTTTATCTGTGAGTGAAAGCAGCACTCTGCTACAAAGGATGTGGTGTGATGGAAATGCTAAATCTCTAATCAGGACAATGCACAGACCTATTGGCTTGTGGTGCCATCTAGTGGTAAAAAGGCATTATTACACAGAATTTAAAGGGAAGGTACAGTGTTTTCTCTTTCCTTCTTCTTCTTATTATTATTATAATAATTATTATTATTAATATTATTATTAATATTATTATTATTATTATTATTATTATTATTATTATTAATAAACAGTATTTATATTCATTTTATTATTCCTATTAATAATATTATTATTATTATTATTATTATTATTAATATTTTTTATAATAAACAGTATTTATTTAGTGCCAACATATTACGCAGTGCTGTACATTAAATAGGGGTTCCAAATGACAGACAGATAAAGACAGCGACAGAGGAGGAGGAGAGTACCCTGCCCCGAAGAGCTTACAATCTAAGAGGTGGGGAAGCAACATACAATTGGAGGCGGCATAGTTTACTGTGCTCAAGGTTAAAACGTAAAATTTGGTTTTCTACAGCTAAATGTGTGGGGGAGTTCACTGAGTTCATCCAGGGAATGCCAGGACACTCAGTATATCCCAGCATCCTGCACTGAGTTACATATGCGGCAAACGGCCATGTAAGATGGCAAACGGGCAGGTAAGTATGTTTTATTTTGTATAAGAGACGTCCCTTCTGCAATAAACAACCTGCCTTTGTTGCAATTTTTCTTTCCAAAATCATAGTTTACTTGAAGGCACCCTAAATATGAAACATTGCATATAAATTGTAAATGTGTTCACTTCCCTGGTGGTTGTACTTCATGGACTTTTTTCAGTCTATGTAACACATTTTTCCACCCGATGGGCATAGGTTCTGTTGAAAAGAAATGTCTGTTGTTTACGGAGTGCAATAGCTCAAGTTAAAATTACTAAATAAATTAGGTAGAGTGTTTGAAATATCAGTATAAACCTGCAGAAGCATTAAAGTACAAAATAAAAAATAGGTTATATTCTTATATACTTTGAGTTTTCAAAAAGAAGTGTTTGCTGCATGTTATCAAGATCTGACACTGAAAAGCAAGGGTGAAATGGCACATTGAGCCTAATATGTATTCATGGAACTTTGTGTTACATTGTGTTACACTGGCCAACACAAGCCCAAATGTAATGTGCAATGTTTTGGTCACAATTTCCAATTTAATGCAATTGACTCCCATTGGAAAGCATTGGACATGCAGAACAAATGAGGACAATGGGAACAAAATATTCTCCATCTAGTACCCATGTGACTTTATTCATTTATTTATGAATTTTTATAGCACTTCCTTAGTACTTTACAGAGTACACTGAATAATACATATCATTATCTGTCCCTTATAAGGGTTCTCAAATATAATGTCCTTGCTACCATCTGATGCCAAATTGAAGTGGGATGCCAATTAATCTACCTAAAGGGACAATTTTAAAAAGGAATCTATAGATTTTAAAAGTCAATGAGAAACTATATTAATCCTAAAAGGTGAAATTAGTACTGAAGTGCAGTAGGTTTGCAATATCTGTGCAATTGCTGTGATTCAATCTATGCCCAAGGATCCACCCCCTGCCAAAGCTTCTTCTGACTAGGTTTGACATATCCAAGCCCTTGTTTATAGCCAAGGCTTAAGCTTTGTATGTACTCTAGATAATTTTCACCCAAGATTATTGGTTGTGATCATCTTGGAAGAAAATCCAGCGTGTACAGTGATCCCCAACAAATTTTAGCAATCTGCCTTGACCAATCGGGGATAGCCGCTGTGATATTTGATGGTGGAGGTTGCAACAATGTGCCTCCTGCTCAGCCTCATCGGATTCATCCCACTACAAGGGCCCAACTCTTCCAGGCAATAACATTCACATGTCAAATGTCACAATCTCTCCAGACTGGGATGGACACAAGGTAATGCCCTAAGCTATGTACACACTGGATCAGGTGAATGCTTGTGATTGTTTTGGGTGAAAATCTAGCTTGTATAACCATTTATAGCACTATGGTAAATCACTAAATGACTGACCAGGGATAAGTGCTGTCATATTGAATAGTGGTATATGCAGTGGATTGCCTTTTGCTCGTCCTCCCCCATCTTCTTTCCATTGAAGCAAGCGGCAATGTATTCACAGCTCATTTGCTTTGGTGTCATAGGACAGAATCATGAAAGATCATTCCAGCTACAGAAATTTGACTTGTGTATGAAGCTTTAGAATCTAAAGGGCTGCATAGGGACTCAGTGATCAAACTGAAGACTAACACAAAAACCACAAAACGTACAAGCGCTATTGTCACCTGGAAGGTCAGGTTAGTGCTGGCCAAGGTTTTGGCCCTTACTTCACAGTTTACTGAAAACCATGTAACTTGGGTAAAGAGAATAAAAATATCACAAAGAAATATTACAGGAGAATAAATAGGAGAAATTAAATTGGTTATTTGTGCCACAAATGGCTAATCATTTTCATAGAATACCCTGCTGGGGCAGAAAATGCAGCGACAATATAATAAGCTCAATTAACAAAAGCATTCTTTGTGTATTATTTTCCATAGTGTGTGTTGTTTGTTTTTTTGATAATGGAAAATAGATTTTTTGATTGCCTAAACCATAGCCGCCCTCATGTGAAGACCCACTCATACGGTATTAATCCAGCAGCACCCTACTGTTTATTCCCTCTCTAATTTAGCCACCATTAGCCCCCGACCTTATGTAAGAGCCCTAGAAGGCTCCTTATTTTTAGGCTCGGCCAGCAGCTTCAACGAGCCTCTCCACCCCCAGATCTGGAATTGCTTTTAGTGCCTGCAAAACAAATATGGCAGAGAGCTGACACAGGATACAAAGATATCTCCGGCACCTTGCAAAAGACGACCAAGCAAAGCACAACATTGCTTGTGACTGTCTGTTTCTGCAGGAATGTTATTAGCACAGAGAAGGTGGTACAGGATCCATCAGGTGTACATTAGTCCCCCAATAGGATGTTAAATACTATATTCAAGTGTAACATAAATAAAGTTGTCCTTGCTATATAGGTGCAAAAGATGATTTTTGGTGGGTTAGGTCAAGGGTAAATTTGAATATTTGTTTAAGTGTTAAGATTCAGATGAGGAAAGGGTTAAGTGGGAAGCTAAAAAAGAGGTTTAGTGTTAGTGTAAAAGTCACAGAACGTGGGTAACATTTAATGCCCTAAACCAGGGGTCTGCAACCTTTTGAGTTGGAAGAGTCAAAAATTACAATTTACAAAATTTCAAAGTTTTTAAAGAGCCACAATTTTTTTTCTTGCCAACAATAAATAGTACTCGCATAAATAACGTTTTTTGATAAAAAAAACGAATCTATTTATTCATAAGAAAAAATATCTATTTATTCATATATAAGTAGTGTTTTTCACAACAAATTAGAAAATATATATGGCATTAATAGATAATTAGCTATTATTTAAGTAAAGAATTAAAACATTTAAACATTTACTTACAACACTAACTTGTACTTCAATAACAAACAATTGAGCAAACAAATTCAATGGGAGCCATGGCTTTGCATGGTTATTCAAGTTGAAAATTTAAACTTTACTAAACAGTGTAACTTGTACTTAAAATAAAAAAATAACATACATTTGAGCAAACAAATTCAATGGGAGCGTTGGCTTTGCATGGTTTTAGAAAGTTTGGATAACATTAGATGACATTTCATTTTCCTCAGAATTCTGTAATGGTGAAACAGGTACAAACATTTTGATTTTCCATGTATTGTTGCTAAACTGCCCACTTTTGTATTTTATTGTAGAAATATAGATACCTTTAGGCACCGATTCTATCTCTCAGCCACTATCTATCTCTCGGCCTGGCTTTTTGTGAAGCTGCGGCTCTTTAGTTCAGTCCATCGGAAGCTATTCTATCTCTCAGCCTGGCTTTTCACCACACCCCTCCGCTGTGACACTCGAGAGCTTCCGACGGACTGAAGACAGTGAGGACGCGTGTCACGGGGGAGGGGTGCAGTGAAAAGCCAGGCTGAGAGATAGAATAGCTTCCGATGGACTGAACTAAAGAGCCGCTGCTTCACATCCAAAGAGCCGCATGTGGCTCGCGAGCCGCAGGTTGCCGGCCCCTGCCCTAAACCAATCATTGTGAAGCAGGGTTCCTCCAGAGGTTGCTAGGGGTTCCTCAAACTTTGGATGATTGATCCCCCATTTTTGAAAGCCTGAATAGTCTTGGTGTAAACACCACTTGGTAGAGCCAGCTGCATTATTCCAATGATGTTTTTAGGTATATATTAAGGATTTTTGCTACAGGTCTCTGTAAGGGGGCATTCCACTGGACTCCAATTCCAGCTTTTTCTCACAAATCCCCAATATATTGGTCTCAGCAGGGTTTCCCGAGACCTGATAATCATTTTAGAGGTTCATCAGGGGTTTAAAAGGTTGAGAAAGACCACCCTAAACTATCAACCCCCATTTATGTTATTCAAGCAGCCCACTAATGGTTTTCTTTTCTCTAATTCAGCCACCATTACCTTCCTCGTGTAATTTTTTGGCTCAGCCACTAGCTCTGCCATCAGCTTCCATGCACCCCCTCCCTTCCCTTCTGGCTAAAGTGTTAGGGATTAGTTCAGGAAAGGGTTGGTTTGGTATGCAGTTCAGATTAGTTCATTATTATTATCTTGGATTTATATAGTGCCAACATATTACGCAGCGCTTTACAAATTGAATAATCATATCACTAATTGTCACTCAAAGGAGCTCACAATCTAATGTCCCCACCATTCTCATATGTCATTAACACATTCTAAGGCCAATTTTGAGGCAAAGCTAATAACCGCATATTTTTGGAATGTGGGAGGAAACCCATGAGGGGAACAAATAAACTCCTTGCAGATGTTCTAGTTGATTCGAACTTGAGATCTAGTGCTGCAAAGATGACAATGTTAACCACTGAGCCAAATGTGCTGTTCATCTAGATGTTCTTGGCTGGGTTTAGAAATTAAGGTGATTGTGGACGATATTCTCTGATTGAAAAGATTTCATAAAGGTTAAAGAGGGTTTATTTGGCTCTTAAAATCTATGTTTCAGGTACAATATGTCATATTTAGCAAGTATCTTATAGTGTTGACAATAAACTGATGAGTGGCTTTTAGGATTCATGTGTATTAGGAAGAATTTGCAGATATACATATATATATATATATATACATATATATATGTACATTTGTTACAATACACCGTGTTCAAAAAGGTCATAAACAGTGAATAAGAGCAGTGCAGTATACTAATGTGTTTCGCCATGTTGGGCTTCCTCTGAGGAGAGTGAGATCAGAAAGAATCCAGCTAGATGGTGTATGTAAAACATCTGATATATAAATTAATAGATTCTCAATGTGCGTAAAGGTAATTAATTGTAGCGGCAGTACTTTGGAGTAACACATTGAGCCTGATTTATTAAAGCTCTCCAAGGCTGGAGAAAATACACTTTCATCAGTGAAGCTGGGTAATCCAGCAAACCTGGAATTAATTTCTTAAAAGTCATTTGCTAGCAAATGTTTTCAATCCTGGACCAGATCCATTCCAAGTTTGCTGGATCACCCAGCTTCACTGATGAAAGTGTATCCTTTCCAGCCTTGGTGAGCTTTAATAAATCAGACCTTTTGTAACATAGCATGCCTTAGATACAGGTAATTAATGAACTTCAAAGAAATAAAATCAGAGAAATCAAAACATGGGAGGGAAACAGCAGTTTTTAATGGCCTCGCCCTCTCATGTGAAAACCCTTCGTAATCCCCCTTTATTTTTATCATTTTTGTTGCCGGAAGCCCTACACTGCATACTACTAGGGCAGAGTTTTTAATACCAGGACAGAGTTCTCAGTGCTAATCTCAACATGGAAAGTAGTACAATATAGTAACAGACAGTTTCACAATAATATACCAGTGTAAAAGCAATGGCAAAATTAAGCCTTACCTCTGAAAGTTGTCATTTACTTCGGCTCGGCAGTAGACACCATCACAATCTGACAACTTAATTAAAATTCACAGTCAGATTAAAACGCAGCCACTGAAGCACAAACGTTTAGCAGCAAACAAACAGGGATCTGCTGTTACCATCTGCTGCATTCAACTGCCCACTTTGATAGTGACCTGCAGCTAATCACTTATGTCACCTCTAGAGCAGTTTTTGAAGTTCTGATTGGACGAAAGAAATCATAGAAAGTGGCAGCTCTGATGCCAAATATAGGTCTGTAGCTGAAGCTTAGCCTTGAAATAAAAGACATCTTCTGTGTTTTCTTCCAGTTGCTGAATTGTGAGTAATTGGAAGTGGACAAATAAACCTTGGTGGGATCATTTAGAATTAAAAAAATAAACAAAGATATACATTTTGTTCTGAAAATTCTTTTTACATAAACATGGAGCTAGAAAAGGATAAGCAGCATAATAACAAGGAAAAAATAACAGCCAATTAACATTTTCGCCTCATCCCTATAATGAAAGAGCAGATAATATAAAGTCTGCTAACATTATGTCCAATGGAAAGGAAAATAAAATAATTTTACTGCTTAAACTGTAGAACTTTCCCCTTGGCGTACCAGGTATAAATCTCGACCCGGATGCTATGTTTATTTAGGTTTGCTTCCACATCCCAAAAACATAATTGTAGGTTAATTGGCTTCCCCCAATAATTGGGCTTAGACTATAACAGGGATATAACATTGAAAACTCCTGTAAGGGACAGTTAGTGGCAGGACAATTGATTCTGTAAAGTGCTGTTAATGCTATGTGTATATATATATTTATATATATATATATATATAAATGTATAATATTTTAAAAATTAAACACTGCTATCAATAAACAAGTTATAAACAATAATAGTAAACTGCTGTTATTATATTACTGGTATCACTGTCTATTATATCACTATACCCCTATTCATTCTCTAGGGAACTGCCACAGGGGGATGCTATGTAATGGTTCCCTGGCATGAGAAAGCAGTAAACGCAATGCAACCTCATGGCCGGTGTGTGAACATAGCCTTAGAATCCTTTTTTCAATTCACTATTGTATTTTTCTATATAGGTTGATTTTACCAAAGAGTCACCCACCATTTCTCTAAAATTTACACATTTTGTACAACCTTTATTCACTATTCCTACATTTCTAATTGAATATAATGTAAAAAAAATGTTTATTTAAGGCAAAAGTTGTGTGAAATCATTTATAGACTACATAGAGTGTTTAATATTAAGGATTAGCCTCAGCTAATATGGTTTTCTTAGGGGAACTCTCCCACGTGTGGACAGAAGCAGGGCTCTCAGGTTTTCACACCCAATATGTATGGTGATGGACTATTGCTTCTATATATGTTTTCACACAACTTTCACCCTGAAGCCACACATTTTTCACAATTTAAAGCATTACCTTTTTTTTTAGCAGCACTGCAGAGGTTGGAGCTCCATGGACGTAAGTTCGACTTAAGTCCCCTAATGAATGACTTGCAACTCGACTTGGGGGTTTTGCACAGCGACTTCCCACTCAACTTGCGACTTGACTTTAGGCTTTCTGTGCTGACAGCTGAAGGGGGTGGGGAGGAAGGCAGTGAGTCTTCTGTAACATCACCCTCCTCCCTGCCCCCCGTCAGCTGTCAGAGGAGAAAGCTGTGGACTTAGAATACGATCCAGTGCTTAATAACAGGGTTAAAGCTCTTTTTCTATATGGGGACTAATAGGGAAAAATTAAGTGACTTGACTTGGGACTAGACTTGGAAGAATTCTTGGTGACTTGAGACTTGACTTGGGACTTAGTGTCAATGACTTGGAACTTGATTACCTTGGACTTGTAGGGTGAAGACTTAGTCCAACCTCTGGCACACTGTGCATTTTCTGTGCAGTTCCCCTTTACAATTTTGGCATTCCACGGGTGTCATGATGAAATAAGTCTCTAGCCATAGACTCTGGAGCTAGAGGAAGAGAATGTCAGAAGAAGAGGTAGGAGGAATGTAAATCTTGCAAAACTAAAGGTAAGAGTGTTTATTCTTGCAAAGAAGGACCCACAAAAATTTCCTATTCCTCTTTGTGTCCCCTTGTTACTCCAGGCTTGCCAGAGGCCTGCTGAAGCATGAAACATTGGCATGCTCTGTTTTTAGGATTTTCAATTGTATGCTGACATAATATAGAAAGTTCTTCCAGTCATCTAACAAACTAGCAATATAGTAACACCTGGCACAGCACCAATTGATAAGATATCAGCTAGCTAATTAGGAACTAATTCTATGTACCCCATTTGCTACATTAACCATAAATATAAAAAAAGCAGCATTATGGACTATTAACACTGGGCCAATAAAGAAGACAAAACTAAGCATTTCCTTGGCAGAAACCTGATGGCCCATTTGTCACTGCAGAACTTCTGTGCATCTATTGGATGACAATATTGCTTCAAGATTATTAAAAGAATACCTAAAGGTTTGTAAAAATCAATTCTATCACCCAGTCTGTTAGTAGGAATCTGGTTTGGATCTGTATATTCTTCTTTTTATACTTATTTCACCAGAAGTTCTGCTTAGTGTAGAAATGCACTTTCCGCCCTGGAATCAATTTCATGAGATTGCGGCGCTCATCCCTAGCCTCTGCCTTTGCCATCAGTGTAGGAAAAGCAAGAAATACAGCATGCCCTATGAACCATTACTGTTTGCTGCTCCTGCTCAGAAATTGGTAGCGGGGAGCGTAAGACGCTTTATTTGATTCAGATCATGTCCAGAACTTAAATTGCTCATTATTTATTTGATCGGTTGTGTTCTATGCTCATTGTTCATTTCATCAACCTGAAATTTTAAGCTAAAGAAATGTAATTGATGTTTACTCTTGTTTGAACTTTTGTATCATTTGTGTGTTTTATCCAGATTTGTACAGTAATATAACATCCTTTGCACATTGCCCCATGTGCAGTCATTTACTGTAAAAAAAAATTCATTATAACTTTAGTTTTCTGCAGGAAGCATATAGTGAAAGTGACCTGCTGGGCTCTTCCTACAGCTCTGCTCCCTGTACAGGCACACTGCTAATATACCCAGAATTTTTTTATCATTTTTTTTTTATAATTATTTTTTTGCTACTTTTACAGGGAGCTGACAAGCAGTTATATGTCTTTTTTAGTATTAGATTGGTTCCCAATCAAATCTTGCAGTCAGCCCGTAGTAGCCTGCAACTCCAGGGTTCTAAGGAACCGTAGGGTTGCTCCAGATGTTGCTAGGGGTTGCTTGAGTAATGAGCAATGTGCACCAACAATCTTTTTGGCTATCTGTAAATGTGACATTTTTCCCAAAGGCCGGCAATCTAGGAGACATTCCCACTGACCACCACACTAATATATTATGAGATGTTGATATAGTATTTATAGCAGAGGTTCCCTAATGACCTAAAAGCTATTTCAAGGGTTCCCCCATGTTAAAAAGGTTGAGAAAGGCTGCTCTAAGAGGTACTGGAGTTGCAAATGTTTACATTGATAAATGTTGTGGGCATTTGCTAGAACAGGGCTGTATACCCTCTTTCATATAGATGCCAAATTCCATATTGCCCAACAAACGGAGGGCCAAGATGATTGTGCAATGGCAAACATTGGGATGGCCATGTGTTGCTATAATCATTTTTTTATTTTGTAGCTAATTGCTGAAAAATTATTTAGGTTAAGCTTAGTTACATTATAACACCTTTCACAGAGATGTCAAAAAATTGGTCTGCCCAGACCAATTTCCAGGTGTAACAGGAAGTGGGTGCTGGGTAAGCATGGTAGGACAGTGGGTATATACAGATTAAAACAAAGAGGACACAAATGAGAGAGGATGGAAGAAGAAGCAGAAATGGTTGTCCTATTTGTAATTGAAGTGCTTGATTTGATGCTAGAAGCGGGGAAATAGTTTATGATTGTTTGCTAAGGTATGCCTGTATGTTGTTTCAACAGGGCTTGCTGACCTGTAAGCCTTCTCTGTAGACATGTTTGATTCAGTAAAGATTTACATATCACATCTTCATATAGTGTACATGTCTTCACTCTCTTGAAAACTGCTGTAGAAAGAGGGGTACGAGTTATCCTAGCAATACACCACAATGGTGAGGGCTTAAAGGGGAATGTTTAAATAAAATCTAGACCTACTCACTGCACACAAATGCCACAGACCTTGTACCTACAAAATACTCTTTACTTTTATTGGCTGCACAGATGTATGGACAGAGTACCTAAAGCTGGCCTATCATCACATTTTCAACAATATGTAAAAGCATGGCTAACCATTTCACATACTTGCATTGGGATACTTGCATCACATATGGAAACTGGAAACTGTGGGCTTCTGTTATATGATGAATTGCGCATGCCTGGATTTCTGGTTCTTGACACCTGGCTTGTTCCTGACCTTTCTTGCTTTCTGCCTGTCTCAACCCGTCTTCCTTGACAATTCTCCCGCCTAGTGATTTAGTAGTGTGAATCATCCCACCCTAGTGTGCCCAAGGACCGCAACCTGGCAGTAACCAGCAGTGCAACATCCTCAACACTAGAGGCTCTGGAGAAGACCTGGTTACTTTTCAGACGCTGTACCTTAGCCCTTCTCAGGGATCACACCATTTCTGTGGAACCGTAGCACCCCCTAGAGGCCCTGTCTCTCCAAGCGTGACCCACAGTGAGACCGGCAATTTTTTATATTACATTTGGATACAGATACATTACCCAGTGTCCAATCTTGTGATCTCTGTGCAGTGAAAAAATAGGAGGTGTCAGGAAGAACCCAGAAGAAGAAAGATGGCAGTGCTGGACAGGACTGCAAGCCCCGGAAAGAGGAGATAAGCCAAGACAGCTCAGGACTTGCAAGGCATAGATTAAAGCTGCGTACACACTTCCAATTTTTATCGTTGGAAATGAACGACGAACGAACAACGAACGATCGATTGGTCAAAAATCGTTTGTAAAAAAAGTAACCAACGACGCCGACGAACGAGAATAGTCGCTGGAAATGAACGACCGGACCGGCGGATCGGATTGGACGACGATCGTTTACCATCTATCGTGTGTACGGTCGTTCAGTGATCGTCCATGGTCTGAGCATGCGTGATGAACGAACGTTCGCTCAATACATACTTTATTGTGTATATGAGTGTATGTGTGTATATATATATATATTTATCTCTCTCTCTTTTATATATATATATTTAAAGAGAGAGAGAGAGAGAGAGAGAAATATTTATATATTTATGTGGTGTTCCAGCGGAGTTCTTCATCCTGTTCCACTGCGGCACTTCATCCTTTTTCTTCCAGCGGAGTTCTTCATCCTGTTCCACTGCGGCACTTCATCCTTTTTCTTCCAGCGGAGTTCTTCATCCTGTTCCACTGCGGCATTTCATCCTGTTTAGCTCAAATTTACTTACCTGCCAGTCAAGTATAAATAATTGAACGAACACACACAAATTTTTTTCAAATTAAATACATTTATTGTAAAAATGTCTAAAATGAAAAGATATGAATATTTATTTTTTTGCTAAATTTTTTTTTTTTACATTTTTGGAATGCCCGCAGCTCACTTCTCGCCTCGGGAACTGTCTTGGCCACTTCAGTATTCACTTCCTGTCGTGCACGTCATTTCCTGTATCGCTCAAACGATCGTATCTATTGTGTGTACAATATCTGCGAACGATCGTGTCGTTATCTGTATGTGCAGGATCGGTGCTATACGATCGTTCGCCGATATCGTGCAGGATCGTTCGTCGTTCGTTTACCAACGATAATTATTGGAAGTGTGTACGTAGCTTAAGGGTTTTTAACAAGCAAATGTAACTGATTAAGTTCTGCTTTTAAGCTGTTAAGAACCTTTAAAATCACTACAACCCCTTCAAAAGACCTTCTTTTGGCAGTATACCAAAAAAAGGAATTTCATGTCTTGACACCTCATATGACACCCACGACAGCTCCCTTGTGGCATTTCATAATTGTCTAAAAAAGGGACACTAAAAGCAAATTGCAAAATATTGTCTGAAATTAATGGGTGAATTTACAATTCCTGATAATCCTCCTTTATGCTGCACGTATTCGTAAGCCACTCCCACCCACCCCCATATGTACATCTGGAAGTTGGTGCTTTACAAGTGTGATTCATAGACCATAATAAACACAATGAAACCAATTCAATATTTTGTTTTTCTTTATTCCAAATTGAAATCATATTAAATTAAAGTTTGTATTACAGTTGCAGCTGAGCAGTGATTTATGGCAGATGATGTTTTGTTGGTCTGTTCTGTACACAATACAAATACAAAAGTTAAAAAACTCCAAATTTAAAATAAAAAAAATCTTTAAAAAACTTTTTAAAATAAAATATAAAATGTAAATTTAAATTATTTCTTTCACTCCACTAAAAAGTGCACCACATATACAGGTTATGCGCTATCCATACCATAAAACTTTGCATAAAGGTTTATCATATCATTTGTCTTTCTTTAAATATTGAAGGGCTAAAAATTGTAAAAGAGTCTCTCAGCTAAGGTATAAAAAGGGATATAAATAATCTGGAAGTCATAATGCCAAATGCAGATTTAGATATGTGATTGGTTTATCATACCAGTTATTAAAACAATAATATTATTTTCTTTTTAAAAAAAAATTCTGCGCAAAGACACAAGCTGACTATACCCTGATCCTTAAAACTTAAGTAGGATTACAATAATATTAATAATATTGTTTAACATTTAAAAAGTCGGACAATTTGCAGACAAAATAAAGATTGTATTTTTATCTTTCATAATAATATAGATATGTACATCAAAAATAGAATTCCAGGAAGGCATTGGATTGTTGCTAATAAAAAAAAGTCCTATATAAATGTGCATATGTGTCCACTGTAAGACCAAGGAAATTTTCCGTTTTAAATAGACGTGGTACCTGCAGAGGGAGAGAAAGAGAACGTGAAAGGTTTTTACATGATTACAGGTAAGTGTATGTAAACCCTTATGATCAACTTCTGTTATTTGCCACCTTCACGCTTCTGTTAAATATCATGAATAATAAAATGGATATGTGAAAAAGTTTTACTTTCTCCTCTGGGTGTTCCATTTTGTCAGTGGAAGATGGAATATGGAACACACATAAGTAGACATGGATTGGCCAATTATTGTGCACAAGACAACAAGACACTGGGATTTTCCCAAAATTTACACACTTTCATTCACACGCTGCCCTGAGTACAGATGCTCCTCGCTTAACGACCAGGTTCCGTTTCTTGTTAAGCAAGGAGCATAGGATAGGATAGACCTTGTTTGCAGCGCCTGTCAGTAACAAGCTCACTGACAGTCTGCAAACTGGAGATCATGGAGGAGTGCAGAGGAGGAAAACAGCTGGAGTCCTGAAGACCGAAAAGGACATGCCTTGTGGATGCACAGTTTTCAGAGTACTTGTTGGAGGAGTCGGTCATAAGTGCAGGTGGTCGATAAACAGGTCGTAAAATGAGAATTACCTGTACTCTGTTCACAACCTACCCCGTGCATTCACCTCCCTCCCCTTATCAGCACCCAATTCTCCACTGACCCCATTTCTCCCATCAGAATTAGCCTCTCTACTCATCACGTCTTCCCTTTCCCTAATCAACATGCTGCTTCTCCATTCACCCCTATTTACATTCAGAACTTGCTACTCTATTCAGCCCCTCTCTTAATAATCATTGTCTCCCCCACTTACCCCCTATCAGCTCCTGGATACTGATTACAGTCATATCTCCATCAGCACCAGATTCCTCCATTAGGTGCCCTTCCTGTCAGCACTTGCTCCTCTCACCTCCTCCTCACAATTAACCTTTCCCCATCAGCACCCTGTTCCCTGTTTACCTCCCTTTATTCACCCTCCTCTCCCAATAATTACCCGACTCATCCATTCACTCTCCTCTACTGATCAACATCCTGTTCCTCCAAATTTACCTGACAATGGCAAACTTTTTTTTTAGCACTAAAGGCATTTTCAGTGCACAAAACTAGGTTCTGCCATAAATTTAGTGTTGTCCTGCAATATGTGCCCCCTGCATTGTTACTGCAAACATGTTATCATAAGTGTGAATGAACTAAAAAATAACAAACACCCCCCCCCCCCCCCCCCCAAAAAAAAAAAAAAAAAAAAACCCCCCCCCCCCCCCCCCTTCCATGTTAAAATCCCTAGCGGTCTATTTGCCCCAAAATTTCCATGCAAAAAGCAGTACAATTTTTTGAATGTATTTTTCATTGTAGACTGTAATTCTTAGGCATAATTTACTGATATTTATTAAATTTAATAATAAACTTAAACATAATAAATATTTAAACATGTAATGTAACTGTATAGTTTCATATATAATATATATATATAATATAATTATAAATATTTCTTTGTATTGGACTCAATACAGCTATTTTGTATTGAATCCAATACAAAATTATTTGAATTTCCCGCTGATCCGCCCGTCTGACGCATGAACCGACATCACCAGGAAACCCCGTAGATTTCGTCTCTGCAGGACGCCTGGGGACAGCGACAGAACCAGGTAAGTGGGGTTTTTTTAGTTAAAAGCTACCCCAAGTGTGACTCGGGATTATCACTTTTTGCAAGTAAAATCGAGTCACACTCGGGATTACCGCTAAGGGGGGTAAGGAAATGAGGAGAAGAGGTATTTTGTAGTCTTACCACAAGTCCTGTCCTAGAGTGACAGGAGTAATATATATGCAATACAGTGAACATACAGTATGTGAACGTTGTCATGCTAGGCCAGACACTGTGAAGAAGGAAAAAAAAAAAAGAAAACCTAGATCTGGGATACAAAAGCAGATCCACTGCCAATATTTCACATTTGATGTGTACACATTCAGGTGTCCTACACAAAGACCCTTATTGAATAAAGCTCTCCAAGGCTGGATAAACTTTTACCAGCGAAACTGCGTGGCACAGCAAACTTAGAATGAATTTCCTAAAAGCCATTTGCTATTTGTTAAAAAAATGTTTTTGTTCCTGGACCAGATACATTCCAGGTTTGCTGGATCACCCAGCTTCACTGATGAAAGTGTATCCTCTCCAGCCTTGGGGAGCTTTAATAAATCAGGCCCAAAGTCCCGACCTACTGACCACATTTCAAGCCTGGTCTTTCCTCCAACATCTGTATCTGACCTCACTCATATAAATTTTGACAGCCATATTAGGGTTCACAGTTTTTAAATCAGATATCTAATAAGTTTATTTAGAATGAAGGTCAGGTTTTAACAAATGTTTCCATCCGTAGAGTGCTGTTCTATCCCAAAATGTGTATGTAGATGTGAACCTTAAACAAAGTGGGACAAAAAGTACAAAGTCTCATATCACATGACCACACTGGACAGAAAATACAGATGCATTATTCATCAGCATGTCTGTTAGATGAAGTCCTAAAAACATTTACTTACCTCAGAAACCGATTTATGTTCCCATAGCAACTTCTGTGTTGTTTGCCATCTCAGCAGCACGTGCCAGCGTGTCAGCCGTTAACGCCTCTTCTAGTTTCCGCCGAACGTTTTGAACTCTTTCCTCCTGTTTCCTAAAAGATATGCAGAAATGTCAGAAACAAAAGTGCCAGAAATGCTGCAGGACTGAGGTAAGCAGATGGAATTTCTGCAGGCAAAATATATACCTCAAACAAGATATAACAAAAGTCACAAGATTTAGGTATTTATTGTTTTAGGAGGGATACAAAATAATGCAACAAAAGTGGTGATACCCTCTTGGGTTTACAAGAATGGCTGGACAGTCATATCAACACTGAGGCAGGCAAATCAGCTCAAAAATATGTATTTCAATTGTGTATTTATACTACAAATAAACTAAATAAGTTTGATACAGCAGTGAGTAGGAAATTATTGCAATTTTTTTTTTATTTTAATACAAAAAAACTTCCAACATTTTTCAGTCCTTTGTCACATATTACTACTGCTGATCCCCTGCAGCCACCTACTCTCTACATGTGTTCGTTCAGCACTTGCTGCACATTGTATCTCCGGGTGATTTTCCTAAAAGTGATAACACAGGACAATGTATCTGCAATTTGCTATACCACAGCCTCTTGTAGACTTTACTTTTAGTTCTCAATCAGGCAGGACATTACTGCAAGGAGGGACAAGTGTTCGCCCTCTGCAATAATCCCCTGATCTCTGTACAAAACTGTCCAAAACCTGACAATCCCAGCTTCCCCTGTGCAGGAGTAATGTCATCTGTCATATGTCACCCTGGCCCAGCCAATTAAGATGGCTGAAGATCCTATTCAGGGAGACAAGAAGAAAGAAGAATGCAATGGAACAGAATAGGTGAGTATTGCAGGTTTGGTTTCACTTTCAGGGTGTAACAGGGTGACAATGTAGGAGAAACAATGGGAGACATGAAGAGAGTGTTGTCATCATATACCAAAAATGTGCTGGTACAAAGACTTTGTTGCAGGATCACTTTTTAATGACATTGGCAAATTTAAAAATAATGAAAATGACTTTTGGAGTGGAAATATTAGAAATGACATCACCAAAGTAATCTTATACTTTATTGATTGGCTTGCATACATTAACGGTGCAATTGCAACCAAACTATTTTTTTAAAGTCTGGCTGTGTTCCTTGACTTTCTGATCATTGTGGTGATTATAATAGAAGCCACCAATAAAAGTCTGACACGCACTATAACCCCCATATAAAAAAGCATCTTTGCAGATTTTGTGTCACCTTCTATCTTGATGTCACCCTTCCACTGTTTAACCATTCAACAGAGCTTGAAATTCACTTTATTGCAATAAAAACTGTAAATAGAAACTTTCTTTCAGAAGACTAATCCAAGGCAAGATATTGTGAAGGTGATTGAGAGACGAGCCTCGGCCATTCCCCTGATATATTGGAGCTCTGGAGCAGACCCAGAGAGTGCAGGAACTGTTAAGATGCACACATCAGTCACTCACAAAATTTAAACTTGTGAACTGAAGCTCCAGGGAGCAGCCTGGATTCTTGGCAATGCGAGAGAAGCACAAAACGGCGCCTTCAAGAGAGATTTGTAGTGCTGGCCAAACCCCATTAACTTATTGATTAAATGACTTGCCTGCATTAAATACTAATGAGCACACGCTTCTCTGTAAACCACTGACACACAATGTGCAGTGTGATACATGAACGCTACAAACTCCAATTCGGAAATGGAGCAGAACAATGCGAGATAAGGAGATATGCGTTTGATAACTATAGGGTCCATTTACGAAACCGCAAAAATATCAGCGCACATTATTTTTCACAGTACTGCTTGTCTAAAAAGTTATCCCAGTCCAAAGCTCTGCTTGGCAATGACTCAAATATGTGCTTCCCCATTGTAGGGAAACAAGACAGGGTTCACCTAAAATGACCTTGTTAATTTAACTAATATTGAACCCAAAATAAAATTTTTCCTGTAAAAGAAAAAAAAATCTTATGTTATACAATGGCCATATAACTGAATGTTGACTGCAGAGAACTTGGCATCTGAAGCCCCTGGAAACTGGTACTTTAGATCAGCATTTCTCAACCAGGGTCCCTACACTGGTTACTAGGGGTTCCTCGAGCAAAGAACAATTTGTGACTCTCAGGTCAGTTACCACTTACACCAATGATCTTTTTGTGTGTAATTTTTCCCACTGGCCAACAAAGCAAGAAACATTCTTCCCAATGGCCACCAGGCTGATGTACCATGGGCACATCATAAATATTAGCAGGGGTTCCCTAAAAACTGGTGTTTATTTCAAAGGTTACCCCCTGTTAAAAAGTTGAGAAAAGTGGCTTCAATCTCCTGCACTAAATTGTTTTACTTTAACTTTATTGCATCCTGCAGCCTTGGCAAGCACAGTGGGAGGACCAGGACAGCAGACACCATAAATTTTGATTTCTCAAAAAACTTCAGGCAGTGATCTGAACGGTAGGTAGTGTACGTAAACATTTACTAATTCTTTACAGGAAAGATCATAACCAGGCTTCAGTATTAGTATCAGTCATATAAAGAAACAACCTGAATAAATGATATAAAGGTACCTCCCATGTACACCATCTCATGTATCACCAGCACATCTCCTCCCTGGGTAAATCTGCAGGTGACACCCGGGGTATTCCCCCATGGCTCCTATAATATTTAAGATATGGCTGCATTGGCTGTAAAGAATATAATTTTCATATACAAAGATTGAAACATACTGGTTGTTCCTACTTCCTGCTTCAAGTTCACATTTTTAAATTCCAACTACAGGAGTATTAATTCTCCATCTACAAAGGCAGTAGGCACAATGGTTTCATTTAGCCCAGAATCAAATTACAAATTCCTTCCTATATCAATATGATGACTTCCAAATAGAATCAGAAGCTATGTAATAAAACTAAGATAACATCATTTCCAGATAATACCTGTACTAGGCAATGTACTAATCTGACAGAGCATTTGAGGTTTATCAAATACCGCCAGGAACAGATCAAAACATTTTTTTCCATATTTTGACATAAACATCCATTTCACATTTAGCTTTGACGGGTATTACATTTTAAAGGAAACGTGTGGCAGCGACTAAATTTGAATTGGTATCATCCTTTCATGAAACCCTGTACAACAGAAAGGGAAAGGTTTGAGCAGTGCTAGGGACCAAGCAGGTGTTCAGGATTTATATAGGGCCTACATATTACACAGCCCTGTACATTAAATAGGGGTTGCAAATAACAGACAGATACAGACAGTAACACAGGAGGAGAGGACCCTGCTCAGAAAAGCTTACAATCTAAGAGGTGGGGGAAGTAGCAGTACCGTGGGTTTAACCCTGGGGTTGTTGTGCCACCCGCAGTTTAACGTCCAGTGGTCATCTGTTTCATACAGCCGAATTGAGGTTTGCTGCTATTCAATGTTTTGAGGTAGTTGATGTATAAAAGGAAGCAACCATGACCATTTTCAACCGCTTTCCAACAGCTGCATTTAAAGATGGTTGGATTTACGTCAATGGAAGTGGCTGGTGGCTAGAAGTGGCTGGTATGTCAGTATGTTTAGCAACTGAAGCCAGAATCCACCACAACCAGCTGCACAAAGCTGTTCACAACCACTCTTATTAAGTTGAATGGGAGCAGTTGAAACTAATCAGTTAACCACTTCCCATATTGCATTACATCAGTGGACCCGAATTATTAAAGTTCCACAAGACTGGAGAAGATAGACTGTCATGAAATACCCTGGGAGATCCAGCAAATCTGGAATGTTTTTTTTAAATCAATTGGCAAATGTTTTCAATGGGCCGGATCAATTCAAGGTTTGCTGGTTCTCCCCTATTAGTCTATCTTCTCCAGTCTTAGAGAGCTTTATTAAATCAGGCTCTGTGTACTTAGCCGCCTGCCTGAACTGGGCTTTTATTGGAATTTTGTTTTATTATTATTATTATTATTATTATTATTAACTACATACCTAGAATTCATAGAGGTCTAATATATCTGAGGTAAGTCCTGTGATGTGCCACCCTGATGTCTCAGAGATTGGTTGCTGCCCACAATAAAAGTTTCCTGCAATGTGCACTTTTCAGGAAGAATCTTTTGTGAAGTTTTGCTGGGAGCAGAGAACATCTACTTTTACCGGAATAATATCTCTTTATTTAGATGACAACTGGGAGACTTTTTTCTTTCAACCCAAAAGCATTTTTACAACCTTTTTATTGTCCTCTCGGCTCATTGGACATAAAACTTTTCAGTTCCATCGAGTTTATAAGTAATATAGTCAGAATCTGTGCATTCAAGCAGAATAAATCTGCCACCTTTGGTACACAAAAACAACTGATGGAACAGGGGGAGGAATGCCCCAGAGATTCTTTACACAAAGCTCTGGATGCACAAGACTTATCGCGGAACATAACGGCCTGCTCAGAAGAACAGAGCGCACACATAAAAGACATCTGCTTCTAAAAATATTATACAGGGCCGAGTGGGCTTACGGCACCAAACACAACTTTCCACAGAAGCAATTTCGGAGAATGGGATTTCACTCTGTATTGGAGTATATGGAGTACAGCATCCGGCTCTGGTGTTGTTGGGGCAATTATCTCCTGGAGGGAGTCCATCACAAGTCCATGGATGGTTGTGGCCCATGTGCTGCATTTTGCTGCCTGTTAACTGCTCATGCGTGTACTGAACCATTTGGCTCAGTTCATTCCGTGTGACCTGTCCCTTAGCAGACTCTTAATGTGTGTCAGAAACTCCTGCCAAGTACCTTATATTACTGCTGTATGAATCCAACCTAAATGTTCCCTTCAAGCTAGTGAAAGCCCAATCATTAAAATCTACTTTTAACATGGTATTCTAGTGGAAAAAGTTGTTTTCAATTTTTCCACCTTCCAATGGCCATTGGGCTGACAATTGTTTTCCAAGTTTGCTTCTGTGTTGTCACCCTGTCATACACACCACTGATGCAGACTACAAGCAGCTCTGCTGACATACATTAGGCAGGCATGTTCCATTCTGTCAGTATCCAGAAACTGGTTTAGAGTGCCATTGACTCCCCATAGCCTCCAGTATACCATTTACTCTTTTATAGATATGTATTATATTGCTGAAACTACCCAACCCCCCCACTTGTTAACTGGGCAGTATAGAAGCTGCAGCAAACTGATTAAGTAATACCACTGCTCACTTTGCTCTCTCCTGCACATTTATGGCTCCTAGTCAAGTTTAGGTACTTTCATTACTTACATTTAACTACAAGAGGACCACTGCAAGGATATAACCTTTAAAGCTGTACTATAGCTTTGCACACCTCACCATATTCCCATTATGACGGGCCAAATAAAATCACAGATCCTTTCTCTTCTTCTCCAGCAGTGGTGATGGTCAGGCTTTACTCTAGCAGAGGGCAGCTCCAGATTGTCGGTAAATATTTTAAAAAATCCTTTACTTTACTTTACTTTAGGAAAATCCTAAAGTATGCATGGAGATTTGCGTATTTACCCAAAATGTGTTTAGTCTGCAGGGTTACCATTAGAGAACCTCTGTCAAAAACCCAATTAGGTCTTAACGTCCTTTGGAGCTAACATAGACAGCACTTTTGCTACAAACAGTATCTTCGGCCCTTTCTAAGTCATCTTCTTCTAGACTAGAGAACAATTATAACTTATTCTAAGGTGATGAGGAGAAGGGGGATATTCTGCAGTCCATGCAATAAATAAATATATTGTCAACACAGCTGGTGTACCTGATTTTGTCTTCAGCTTCCTGCATTGCTCTGAATTGCAAGGCTGTCTGGCTAACACAAGAAACAAGCTTTCAGCAGGAAGATACCCTTTTTTGTGTTCCTCTACTCCTATATTATGCAATCAGCAAACTAGGAAAGCACAATTTCATTCCTAAACAATGAAAGTGTTTCCCTCCTGGTTACCCAGTGTATCAAGAATGCATGGACTGGCAAAGTGGCCATACAGTACGAAAAATATTTTGGAAGGTAAAATGATTCAAATGCCTGACTGTGTACTATAATGAGAAATCACCTGTCCAGTGCAGAACACTTCATCCTTCTGTTTAGGTTTACATTCCATGTAAATGTTTCAGGCTGTATAACTTTCTATTCATATAGACCTTCAACAATACATAGGTCCAGTCTGCCATCTTGTGGCACAACTAGAGATGACATTGTATATTTGTAAAAAGTTGTATACAGTACAGAAGTTGCATTTCTTGTTACACCCTATTGGTGTATCTTGCACGTGCATATACAGTATTGAACTAAAAATTACAGGCCACAGAAAAAGGCCCTCAGCACAATGCCACCCCAACCTGTCCATCGCACACTCACCTGATGTCATCATCTGTGACCATAAAAGCTTTGCAGAGCGGCTGGGAAGTGTTCAGCCAAACGGACGGGTTTTTCTCCACGGCAGCAGACAGCTGTCCGGTGATTGGGGCAGAGCTGGTGTGCAATGCACTTGCAATGGCGGCAAGTAAAGTGTCCTCGTTATTTCCAGGACCAACACCTGTGGGGGAAACAAAATCCAATCAATGGCTACACTGGGCAGAATATTTGATTCCCTTTTAGCATTTTTGGGATTAGGTTTAAAAAGCGAAGAAAGATTCTGATTGGCTGCCATAGGAACAAGAATACATTTATTTAAGAAAAATGAACCCCACTTATCATCGAAAAGCAATAATGGTCAACCAATAAAACAAAAACCCATCTGCTTGACTTTTTAGAACAAAGGGATGAGAGCAGCGGTGTGTTACAATGTGCCAGAACTGGCTAATACCAGGGGTCCCAGACTCCAGGGAGACCAATGGGGATGCAGAGAAATTTATGTGTGTTGTAGGCCAATCTCGGCACTGCAAATCATTTTTTAGAGAGTGATTAGCTAGAGAAGATGTCATGTGCCCTTATTACATATCAGATAGTTTTTTTTTTTTTTATGCAATACAGATTTATTTGTCTTGAATCTAGTTGAGCCATCGTGCACATTACTTAATACTATAGTCAGGATTGTACAGTAATTTGAGTACCATTGGGGTCGCCTACTCTTATATTAGTGTGAGAAATCAGGGGAAACCTCTCCCAATACAAACATAAAGAGCAAAATATTTTCTTTTGCAGGCTGTTTATGTTTGTTTTGAGTTCTCAAGAGACAGAGTTCCTTTAAATAGAAGCCATTTACCTGACTGGTATTAATCTGGGTATCCACATGTACCTACTGGGCAGCTACTTTGTCTTAAGCAGCAATCAGAAACAGAGTTACCTTAAAAGCTTAAATGTAATTGGGTGCTGTGAAGGAAAGTACTTTTAGATCTCAGTAAGAACATGTTGACATGCAAGGCTTTCATGTTTAGATTTTTGGAAACTGCATTACTCAAACCCACAAATACTGGGTGAACATATAGCAGTTAATGCCAGCAGTGCTCAGGTAGAATCTAAGCCAGGAGTTCAGATATGTTAGGCTTCAGTACTGAAAACTAAGCTATAATGCAAGTGAAATGCCTGGCAAATATATATATATATATATATAAATAATATATATTTTTTTTTATCTGCTGCATTTAGGTACCATGTAAAGGTCCTGCCCCAATCCTGAACCTGTGATTGGACAATGAAAGAAGAAAAAGCAGTCTGACAAACTAATTTCTTCATTACTCTCGGCTCTCTCCCATCTGATTGCATCTGGCACTGCAGCACAACTGTTCCTTGTGCCGATTCCCCGACTAATTATGAGCTCTTTCTGTTACCAAGTCAGATTCTGGTCCCACAATGCTTGCGATTAAAAGGAAAAAAAAATATCCGCCTGGAGTTTAACTTTAAGGCTGTATCACATATTGAGAAAATCTACCTTCCCATGTTATTAGGGTGATAAAAAAAAATCTGGTGAAAAACAAAAGCACCTTACAGACACAACAATGTCAGGATCCCGTGGGTACAGAGTAATGATCTCTCTTTATAGGCATATAATTAGACTACAAGACAACCACAACAAACTCCACACTTGCAGTGGGTTGCAAACACAGTCTGAGGAAAAGGAATATCATTAATGATTTTCTGGAATTTCTCCTTCTATGCATATTTTTTTATTTCAACCAGTGAAGCACTGTTCACATATAAGATACTTCCCAAAGAAAAATATTATGAACATCTTGAGTGTTTTTAGGTTATGAGTGCCCTGGGGATGAAAACTGCATGACCTATCTCAATCAGCAGAATAGCTATGGGAAGAAGGCAGGACAGGAGGTAATAAGAGAAAGTTAGGGCTAACTAAGTGGTAATAATGGTTTACATATAAATACATTTTACATAAATAAGAAAAACGTTTGTGATTATTGCAATACCCAAAGGTTACACCTTTAAGTAGCTATTACTCATGATTTGTGAAGCTTATATGAGATTTTATAGTCCAGTGTCCAATATGTTTTGACTTTATAATATATGGCTTTTCTTTAGCCAATATTAGATACATATTACATACTGTATTTGGTAGGCCGAAACCTTTATAGTAACTTAACTGCTTGAACATTAGATAGATATAGATAGATATAAAGGACATAAGAATGCAGCTCTGTGACCATTAATACACCTATAAAATGTATTTTGTAAAGCAAGCAGTACCTGATTTTGACCTGGTTTTACTTCTCAAAATTCAAGTACAGTAGTCCCCCATTTATCGCGGGGGCTACGTTTCAAAACCACCTAGGATAAACCAAAATCTGCGATACACAGATGCCCAACTTTCCCCAACTGCATGAATAGCCAGCAGCGACTGTGATTGGCTGCTGTCTATTCGTGCAATCAGAATGCCCCATTCATTAAATACAAATAAATGGGGCATTCCAATTGGCCAGACTTGTTCCTCCTTTAATTCCCAGCATCACCACACCACGCATTCCAATACAACACCACGGGTTTGGGGAATACCATGATATAGAGGGGGATTACTGTACAATGTTCAGAAGATGAAGAAGAAACACAAGCAGCCAAACAGTGAATGTGCTAACAAGAAGCATGTTGATCAGATGAGAGTAGAGTGCGGAGCTCATCACTGTGTTGCTTCTTTTTCTTCACTATTCATTTACAGACTGAGGATAGGTCCATTCTAAATATCTGCATGGAGTTTGTATGTTCTCCCTGTGTCTGTGTGGGTTTCCTCCCACACCCCAAGAAACATGCAGTTAGGTTAATTGGCTTTCTCAAAAATGCTCTTAGACTATGTTAATGATATATGACTATAGTAGGGGCATTAGACTGTGAGCCCCTTTGAGGGACAGCTAGTGACATGACTATAGACTTTGTACAGCACTGCTTAATATGTCGGTGCTATATAAATACTGGCTAATAATAATAATATTGGTTGCCAACATTAAACTGGGAGACTGAGTAGTCCAGATTGAAGCATTTCCTGAGGTCATCCCCACATTTTTATGTTATATTTTTAAAAACCTGATTGAACACTCAGCTAAACATATTTCTGGTTCATAAAAACAAAAGGTGTTTAATATCAGTTTCTACATAATGCAGAGAAAGACCTTGGCCCTCTGGGTGAAAGCAGTGAAAACTTTGCAGAGGTCTGGCATTCCCTGTGTTCAGTCAGAGCTCTTCTATCTGTGTGATACATGAGCTTTACTCATTACAAAGTTATGGGTCTGGCTTCTTAGGCAGTGTGTAGGATCTCGGCAATGAGACCACTGCTTTACCAAAGAGAGCAAAGGATGGACCTTTGCTCTCTGTGTTTTTAACAGGTTTTTACATTTTTGCTGCTTTAAAAAGGAAACAAACTCTAAAACGATGAATGTCTTTGGCTCTAATGAACCTGAAATGTATTATCAAACTATTACTATTATTATTACTATATACCTGTGTTAAACTATGGGTTTAACTTTTTTAATGACCATTTGGCATTGTGAGTGAAGAATTATTTAGCATAATGGATTGGGTAGAAATGTTTTCACCAAAACATTGGATTTTCCTTTGTCATATTTTAATGACTTTACATGTTAAATGGGCAATGAAATTTGTAAATTGATGCAAATATTATTCAAATATCACTTTCTCAAATGTTTAATTATCCTTGCATAGGCTACCTAATATGTCCGGCTCGTACCTTGCAGGCCTTTAGGAAGTTCCATGGGTTTTATAACTTGTTCCGTGACATCCAACGCACTAAGTCCTTCTAGTCTTTTTTCCCAGAAGAGCTGAAACAACAATAAACAAGGTCTGAAAAATGCTTTATACAAAAAAATTGCAAAAAAAAATTGTGTTGAATTGCACCCTGAGTAAACTAACATTTCCAATAATGTTATACATGTTAATGCAATTTCACAAGTAATTGTAGATAATGTAAAACATAAAGCTTTCATTAAGATAACACCTGGTAACCTTATCATGACAATCCTTGTTAAGGCTCCTCCTGGTATAGAGTGACAACTCTTTGCCCCATCTCCCAATTCTGCATTGTCACCCATGCCACAGACTGTTCTACATTGTATGTAGTATTTCTACAAATATGTTCTACATTGTCTGAATCCAGGAATAAGCAAAGCCATGAAGCTGACACCAGAGCATGTACCCATCAGGTGGCTGGAGAAAATCAGAATTGTTGAAAAGTAAAAATAACTAAAAAGAGAACAATAAGAAAAATGTATTGCAAAAAAACCTTCAAATGTATTACACACTGGGCTTAAACAACCTATATATCATCCAGTTAGGGTTTATGTTTTACTTTAAAGCTATCTGGAAACATTCACTTGGCCTCCTGATATATGCTATGCTAGAATGTTCTGGGTTCCTGGTTTGCTGGATCAGTAATTTGCTTCCAAAACTGAAACAAAAGAACTAAATCAATAGTTCCCTGGTTCTCTGGCCTTCAGACCATATTAAGTCACAGATGAACAGACCAGCTATGTCTATGGCCACATCTCACCCAGGAAATATAATGCCCTAAAGGTGAACCTCACTAATCCCAGAGTTCAGACGACCTATTGCTATTTTGCTGCCTTGTCTCATTTGTGCTGTTTCTTACTTCTGCCTTAGCTAATTATATTCCTGCTGTACTACTTTGCTAATCTCTGTCTACAATCAGCATGTTTGCCTTCCACTATTCATTCCTCCTCTTACACAGCTGTTTCCTTTACTCAGGTGTTTTTATTTTCTCTACTCTGGTGGCTTTTGTACTTCTGTTCAAAATGCTTTATTCTCAGCTTCTTCACCCAACATGTACCCAACGTCTCCACTTTCTATTTGCTATGAACAAAACATCCAACACGTACAAGGGTGACTGCCAATTGTAACCCAGTGGACAATGGGCCTAATTTATTAAAACTCTCCAAGGGTGGAGAGGATACACTTTCATCGGTGAAGCTGGGTGAAGCAGCAAACCTGGAATGGATCTGGTCCAGGATTAAAATCATTTGCTAACAAACAGAAAAAGGCTTTTAAGAAATCTTTTAAAGGTTTGCTGGATCACCCAGCTTCACTGATGAAAGTGTATCCTCTCCAGCCTTGGAGAGCTTTAATAAATCAGGCCCAATGTGAGAACTGGTAAGGCCCGGAAGAAGAGGTTCAGACCTGCCTCGGGATTGTGCGATCCTGCACTGCTCCCTATGGCTAGCACCTTGCCAGCCACTCTAACACTCACACTGCAGCGCTATTTCCTAAAGAACTAGCATCTGTACATTTGACAGCTTGCACAAGTGAGTTGTACTAATATGGAACTGCCACAGGGAGGTGATACAATGCACCTGCAACTGGTCAGTACAGCAATTAGACACCTAGGGCTTTTGAATTATTTCCCTGTCAATTTGCTCATATTATTTGTTTATTTCCTATTCGTTTCCTATTGTGACAGCTGTGCACTTGAGGATTGGCCACTAGGTGGGACACAGGAGAGCGAGATACTTTATATTAGCAAGTGCTTACACAAGGACCATTATGGATGGCTGACCAAGTATTCTTACATGAAAACTTCTGATTAAAAACATTATGAAGCAACTTTTGAATTAATCTAAACATAATAAAACTTTAATAAAATTTAAAATTGTAGTGATTTGTTTTAGATCTACTTGAAGGGATAACTGTCAAAGTAACCTAAATGTTGGTCGGTAACTGCCTTCAGTGGCAAGACTCCCCCACTAATATTCACCATAAGAGAACACCATAAGCCACAAAGGTGACCGGTAGTGTTTGCTTTAAATGCAGCTTCCAGGTAAGTCAATGGCTGCTAATTGCCACTTAAAAACATGTATATGGCAGATAAAAAATGTTTCCATTCAGCTGCTCACTCTGCATGACCAGAACTATCACAGCACTGTCCAGTTACTAAGGATTTATTGGAACGATAATTACTATTTAATGAGCATAATATATATATATATATATATATATATATATATCCTTATGAACATATATATATATATCCTTATGAGCATAATATATATATACATCCTTATGAACACACTACCCTGGTGAAATTTTCTGCTAAACGGCCTCTACTCATCCCCTGAAGAAGCCAGTCGGGTGAAACACGTGGGTTTTTGAGCCATGCTTTCTCTGACATATTTAGGGATTATCTTGTCTGGAATAGGGTCAGACATCCCATGAAATTATTGGGACAGACCCAAATCTTGTAACCTACTGACTGCATACTACTTTGATTATACTGTTACCTTGATGTTTTTGCTTTATGATTAATACATTTTGAATTGCCGCAATGAAACCCCTACTCTCTTTCTTTCTTTCTCAGATAAAAATTGGCAATCAGTTACTGCATTCAGGTGCATAAAGCTTCTGGTCATCAGTTTAGGTTACCAATGCTTAGGTGATCAAATATTTAGAATCAGGCATTTTTGACATGACGTACCCCTTGTTAGGGGCTGTATAGCTGTTGTAACATGCAATAGGCAAGCGGTGTTATCAAAGTGACCTCCTATCGGTAATACTGAGCTGGCAGTGAACTTCCTCTTTCCACTTATCTGCAGCTGTGGTGAGATTACCACTCTGGCCCTGCCCTGCTTGCTGATTCCATAGCACCTTGTGATGTGCAGAGAGTAAGGAGGGAGCCCTTGAATCCCAGCATTCCTCTAACCCAGTCCATCGTCTGGGAAGATTATGACGCTAAGACTGTTACTAGGAGGAATAATGGAAGCTAGTTGTCTGGTTGCCTCTGGCTATACTGGAACGGAACAGATTTGGAAGCATTAATAGAAATTTAAGGAGAGCTTAGTGATGAGACGTTCCATGTTTCCCCACTACAAAATTACCATTTAAATTCAGACTTTTGAAAGGCATTTAGACCCTTAAAGTTTTTCCAAAAATGTAAAGTTTACTTTTTGGGTTTTAATAGACTGAGGAAGTCACGCTGAGCCTCTCCATTTTTCTTTTTGTCTGTCTGTGTCCCCATTGGGGAGATTAACTCCTATATTATACCAGATGATCATTTTCACCATTAACCACTTGGAAAGAAAATAACTGAAACCAAAGTTATACTCTTTCCATACTCTATCCCCAAAAAAATTTGATTATACAAAGACTTTAAATATTGGCAACGAATTGGTTATTTGTTCTCCCGGTTTGTTTTGGATTCCTTTAGATCTGTAGTGTACACAACCTTGTCCAGGTGTCCATATAACAGAGTTGAAAGGTTAAATTGTAAGCAGGAGTTAATGTCAATGCATAAGGTACTGTAGAATCTTGTAGAATGTGTTGACAGGCTGTCATTCAATAAAGCTAAAAAACACACTCCTGCATTACTGTTCATTTCACCCTCCGGTTAGTTGATTGGTGAACATGATGCTCTTACCATTGTACCTCAGCAGCGCTAAGCAGAAGAGCGATACATTGAACATTTTGGTGGCACTGACAGTCCCTGGTAAGCAAACAAGAATTTACAAAAGTTCTATTTTAATCAACCAGCTAACAGATGAGTGAGACAAACAGAGGTGCACTGGGTTGGAGAGAGTTTCCTGTAATGTTGGCCTAAAGTTAGCCACACACTTGTCAATGGGAGCAAAAAGAGGAAAATGATTGATCTCTTCCTGATATCAATTGCCTACATGGCATAATTACTATACACCTATAGACTAGCCCCAGATCAAGCTCTATAAACTCTGACCAAGCCCATACACTCCACTTCCTTGCCCTGCTCCAACAGGCTAATGTCGGCGGAGGCGGCTCCCTAACAAACAGAAACCAATAGAAGCTGTGTTTTGTACAGTAAATACTGGGAAGTGTTCCTATTGGCTGCTGTTTTTTAGGAGCATTCCCTTCTAATTTATATAAGCCTGGTAAATTACACAGATTTGTTATAGATTATGGAATCATTGACTAATTAACCAACCTATACTGACAAAGCTAAATTTGGTCTGTGCATCTACACATCAATGAACCACTATATTATCACAAAAATGCTATCATGCAGGTCATAAAATGTAACATAAGCAGCAAGGCACAATACACAAAATCATTGATGCCCAATCTGTGCACTTAAATGATATAAATATATGTGCTATATGTGCTTTTAATTTTTTTACCTGAGATCTGCTTACCTGACGAGGCTGCTCAATAACCCGCTGGGGATCAGACTTCACTTTATTGTTAGGGTGGTGGGTAATCTTGGTAACGGGTTGCTTAAAGATGGAAGCAGTCTGGCGAATAGGCAAGGTTGTGTTCAAGTCGGGTTTGGCCTATATAAAAAAAAAAAAAGATGCACAATAATCACATCATAGTCACACGTTTTGACTCAAAATAGTTTTAGCATAGGAAGTTGCCTCTTGTGATGAACATTCCAATGGCTCTCATTCAGTGATGCAAGTCACTGACTTGTCAATCACAGAGAGCCATGTATTATATGAATGGCCTCCAGCTACCAGGAATGAATTAACTACCATGTGTACACAGATTACATAATTTCAGACTTCCACTTGGGTGAAGATCCCAAACCTGGAAGAGGACCTGGATGTCAGCAGTTGTAAGTGAGGCCAGGTAAGATTACTTTAACGATTGCTTGTAGGCAGTTCCTTTACTAGAGAATAGACAGGTGATGTTCCTTCTGCAATACAGTCTGGTTGCAATTTTTTGTACTTTAACTTTAGCTCTTTTTTAATTTACAGAATCTGGTCATAAAAGCACATTATATCCATGGCTTTTTTGTCTCAGATAAAACTATTTTTTAACAACTTTCAGGTTTTTATTGCATAGGGAATTTCTAGCGACAGCTGTCAAAGAAGAAGCTTTTATTCCCTGTCCTGTCTTTTATAAAGGGTTCCATCATGGATAAAGCTTTTCACCTCCATAATGTCTTCCCCAGTACGTACCATGTGGTTTCTGTATCTGCAATTATTCACCGTCTGCTGGTGATGACTAGTACTATATCCAATCTCATTCCACCATAAAATATATGTGTAAGGTGAATATTGTCAATATTATGCACTTGGAACAGCAAAGGTAATAACTGCAAATGATTCTTTTTTTTTGTACTAATAGTTCTTTTTTTAAGCCAAGATTTCACTCTCTTCTATTAGTATATCCAGTACTAATAAAAATCGTAATTCTTTTTTTTCCAAGTATTTATAGCAACAACACTTTACTAAGTTCATAAAACCGGTCACATCAGTCAGTGAATGAGTGCTAACCTCACTAAACAAACAATATTACCAACCAATCTCTTTGTAAAGTAAACAATCCAAAGAACATACTAGTACCATGTGCAAAGCCACATTTCCAGCACAGGAGTTCATAAGCACCAAAATGTTAATGCCTGAAACAATACCCTTTGACACAGAACATTTCTTGTTTTACTGATCCTTACCTGGCTTAGATTAATGTTTAGTGTTTAAAACAAATTAGGTCATTGGATTTAACCCAGAAAGAGTAGGGAGTTTTGTGGCATGATCACAAATAATTAAACATTTTCAATAACACTTTGAGTCTGATTTGTTAAAGCTTTCCAAGGCTGGAGAGGATATACTTTCATCAGTGAATCTGGGTGATTCAGCAAACCTGGAATGGATTTCTTAAAAGTACCGTATTTTTTGCCATATAAGACGCACTTTTTTCTTCCCCAAAACTGGGGGGGAAAAGTTGGTGCGTCTTATACGACAAATGTGTTATAAAATAATTAAAATAATATACTCACCCGATGAATACCGGTATGAATGGCACATGAGTGATCAGAAGGGGAATAATCTTTCAGAATCTTTTTTTTCTAGATTTTCCTCCTTTAAAATTGGGTTCGTCCTATATTCCGGAGCGTCTTATACGGCGAAAAATACGGTAATTTTCTATTTGCTAGCAAATGTTTTAAATTCTGGACCAGATCAAAAATGGGTTGTGATGTTTGTTAGTCCTGACTCATTTCGCAGGATAAACCTACTTCCTCAGGGAAACACAAATATATAGAGGTGGATTTACAATAGCTTGTAAAGAGGCAAAAGATAAAGGTTCAATTCCTGAGGGTTTTTCCTAGGAACGTGGTAATTGATAATCCGGTTTGCCCAGGAAGGCTCATAGAGTGCCTAATGGCAAATATATAGCCCTGGTCATCTAGATAATTCTCCTGTTGGAATCCAAACCCAGAGAGGGAAGAGCACTAACCACATTACCTGTTATTACAGCAGACATTGAGGACTTTTCCGGGTATTTTGGTGATTATCCCAAAGATAGTTGTGTAGTCCTTTTAACTTGACGCAGGAAAAGCCAAATTATGAATTCATCATTGGCAGGGATAAATCTTAAAGGTCTGTCCATTACTCACAGTGACAGTAAACCATTTTGTGTAGTTGTTAAATATTTTTATTGCTCACCTGCACCCAGCAATTCACTACTTTTACCAGGATCTATATTAGTTTCCTGGTAAGGTGTTACCTAACTTCAATACAAGTAACTTGATGTAATGTTTGGTATTTTAAAAAAATACTTTTTTAGTAACAGCTAATATCCATCATATCCATAAAACTGTATATCTTTCAAAATATTTTTGGGATTATCTTTTCATAAAAGTTATGTAGTGCCGTGCAAAAGTATTCAACCTCCTCTGCGTTTGTCCTGTTTTGTTGCATTACAACCTGGAAGTAAAATAGTTATTTTGGAGAATTAGCTCCATTTGATTTTTTAATGCAAACCACTTTGAAGATGAAAAATCTGTGCAGGTATTGCACTCACCCCACTCTGTGCTTTGTAGAACATCGCTGCACTTAGAGCTGCAAGTCTCCTTGGGAAAACCTCCAATAACCTAGCACATTTTTTGCCCCTTCTTAGCAAATCTGCTCCAATTCCTTCTGTCTGTATTTAGTGCCATCCGGCTTTCCTTCTGTTCCCCATTTTTTCAGTCCCTGCTAATGCAATACATCCCCATGGCATAATGCTGGCACCACCATGCTTCACTGTGGTAATTGTTTTCCTGGAGTGATGGATAGTGATGGGTTTGTACCATACATTTCCAATATCGCCAAAAAAGCTGAATGTTAGTCTCAGTTGACCAGTGAACCTTCATCCATGTGTTCGTGGATTTCACCGCATGCTGTTTGGTAAACCCCCAATATGCTACCAGGTACACAGGAACAGATTCAGGAATTATTGTAGAAAGATATTCAAGAGATAAAAGAAGCCAGGGAACTTCCTCATGCCACCAGGATATACCTTTAACTAAAGCATCAGTTATAGGTGGACTGACCTTTTAATTAAAAAAAAAATGTTTTTCTTTAAATTACCAAATTCCTTGTAATGGAAAAATAATTTGTATTCTTTTTTTAAGGCAGAATTAATGTAAATATGGTGGTTGTACTTATTATTTAATGAATCGACAAAGTGCTTTAATATGTTCTGGAATTAGGTCAGTGTGGGCCGCAGCAGAGCTAATGATGCCCCTTGCCGAGCTAATCTACTCTCTCTAGCGCCAATTCATTTTGCGGTCACGCAGCTTGAAATTGCTCGCCATTTATAGCAGTCTAGCCGGTAAACTGAAAACAAGTTTAGTTCCTCACTTCACTGATTTCTAAGCTGCTGTTTATAGAATGAGGAAGTGATACAATTGCAGGTGCATGACCGCCCTCCAGATTATCAAAATGCAGCGTGGTAAGCGTGAGCCAAGTACATGCAAGATTTTAATCACTTTAATTTAACCTATTTTTGACAACTAGCTTACCTCAAAGTACTGAATCTGATACAACCTAGTACAGAGTTGGGGTTTATTCAGATCTGTGCAATATGTAACAGCCAATTTACGGTAACACAAGGAAGTGTGCTTAAAAAAAAGCTGCATGTGTAATAAAATATACACTGCTGTGCATTGGCAGCCTTTTCAGAATAAACCGACTCCTCTAACACAACGCAGTAACATTCAGATAAAGCCATGAGGGGGTTAGAACCTGTGTATGGCATTCATTGCTGTCTGGGTCCTTAATTCTCTTAAGTTGCAACCAGAACATGATTGATGATGATATCTTCCAATTGAAATACTTATTCCAATGACAATTGTCTAGGAGGGGACTTCACTTACTTTAGGAAGATATATTCTCTCTCTTCCTGTTGAGAGTAAAAGACAGGAAGAGGACAGGAAGTAAATGGAAATTCCCCTAATCAGACAAAAAAATACTGACAGTTGTTTTAACCCTCCCTCACGCGATCCAAAATAGAAAAAAAATACTTTAAAGTTGAATGAAATTTCCACTTTTAAAAATGCTCAATTAGGCAGGTTTTATTGCAGGAAGGGACAAGCAATGTCTGATAGCTTCAGGGAACTGTCAAAATGAACATCGCAGCTTTGGTTGGTATTTCCGGCTTCCCCTTTGCTTGCTGGGACGGGTTACACCATCCCAGTCCAAATTCAGATGCACGAAGATTGCAAGTAAAGGAAGAAGATGGCAGCACGATTCGAGGGATCAGGGACAGGTCAGTATAGCAGGGTTTAGTTCTGCTTTAATGGTAAACATTCTGCGGATAAGCAGTAAATGCAAAATAATAAATAGTAACTTTTATTATTCAGAAAAGTCTCTTCTGTGCCCCTCTTTAACAGCAGTGAAAATGCTGCTTCTTCACACTGCAGTGCTCTGTCCTAGCAGAGGTGTGTAACAGCCATCCATCACAACACAGAGAAATGGAGGGGGGCGAGTTTGACCAGGTCTGTGACCGAGTGTCTAACTCTGGTGTCTATTGGGCTGCAACAGAAGCTGTTAGAATATTTTGCATTTGTCTGTATATGTATTTCTTTGACTTCAGTTGTGCTTTTAAAGCTTGCTAGAATGTAAAGCACAGGTACAACCAGCTACATAGGACTGGGCCCAGTAGCAAAACTTTTCTGTGCCATTCCCACAGAGAAAAAAACTCTACAGATGGTGTAGGAGGGACAAGGCTGGTAATATTGTTACAAACAATAATAACGCACTCTAACTTGTCTGTACAGCCTTGGAAGAAAATAATACATTACCCGTAGCTAAAGAATTAAGGTGTGGAATAACACCTCAAAACAATGTATATGTATAAAAACACTTTGTTTACTTACATATTCCTTCTACAATTGCGAAACTAATTTTGCTTGCTGAATTGCCCCCCCCCTGAACCTTAGATTGTAGTAATGACATATGACTATGGTATGGACATTAGATTGTGAGCCCCTTTATGGGACAACTAGTGACATGACTATTTGACTATGGACTTTGTAAAGCATTGTGTGTAATATGTGAGCGCTATATAAATACAGTGTAATAATAAAAATGTACATAGTTGTGAATAGTGGAGGGGGTGCTAGGGTTGGCCTACAGCAAGAAGAGAGCTTAAAATGGTAAAAGAATCCAAAGAGCCAAAAGGAGATTACTGAGAGGAACTTGCAGAACAGCAGTCTGTAAAGAGGGTTTCCACCCTACTAATCCTGTGCAGCCACACAGACCGCAAGCCTTAGGCCGGTAGCAAAACCCCTGTACGTATTTCAACTTTATATATAGCTGTTATATATAAATTGTCATAGAATTTTATTCTGCACATATCAAGCAGTCAGCTTGCACCTACAAGGTAAAGTTGATAAGGGTGATCTCTGGGCATTACCCAAAGGGCTAACAGACCATCAGCCTTTAAGCAGCTGGCACGTCCATCATTCAGAATGAGCAAACAATGGAGTGACTTTACAGGGCAGTCTTCAACCGAACTCCAAACTTTCTTAGTAAACTATAGAAGGGGAAGTAGTTTGTAGTCCTAACACACTTCCTGTCCTAAATTGACAATGCTGTTCATCCAAAGGTACAGTACATTGAGAAAGCTGTGTTACCCTAGGTCAGAAAGTGAGTTACTGGCAGGATTATCAGGCGAAAATAAAGAAAAATGAGCCTGAATAAGCAAGCAAATGCAATCACTATATCTAGGGAATGGTAAGCTGCAATACACTGAACCAAAAATAAAAATTTATATATTTGAGCTCTGTCTTCAGCCTACCTTCATTGGCTGCATGATTTTTTCAGGCCAGTGACTGCTAGGTGTAATGAATCCAGAGACAGTCAGGTAACAAGCATTTTCAGGAAATGGTCAACAATGGCAGACCCATACTTTTCACTGTAAAACTTTACTATCTTTCTATCAGAGAGTTCATTTTCGCAGATACTGTATACTTTGCTTTCCATTTCTGACAGAGGTAGCCTCACTCATGGCAGACTCAGAGAAGCTATGTGTTTAGGCCTCTTTAAGAGACAGATTGGGCAGGAAGTGGTAAGAATGACTTTTGTTTATTTGGCATCGACAAATGCTCCGTGCACAGCCAAGAGTACAGACGCCGAGAGACACCCCATAAATAATCCTCTGCCTGTGGTCCGGAACGAGACACAATATGATGGTACGCGAGTTGCACTACGTGTGCGAAAAAACATGGAAGGAATGTACGTCCTGCCACATGTCTTAACGGCACACAGTAACTGCCTCGCAGGAAAAAAAAAAACTCTAAAAGGGATACAGGAATTCAGTTATTCTAAAGTGTATCATGTTTATTTCTGCAACTGACATGCAAATCTAAAGCAGAACTGCAAATTCCCATTCACCTCAACCGTCCAAGGTAGAGTTCCAAGGATGCATTTGACTTTCTTAGGGAGGAGCAGGAGGTCCCATATGTGTGTGATTTAATCTTGGGGCGCAGTAAAAAGCCTATTGAGTTTTGTTTGCATTGCAGGTGAAGTAGATCCAACACATTTGATACTTCTGCTTTACAATAAATGCATTGTTGCAATGATGCACTTGAAAGGAAAAAATAGCATTTAATGTCCATGTAAGCAAACCATTAAAATATTACAGTGACCACAGACTACCTGCTCAGTAGTACTAGTCTTTATTATTTCTTGCTGCCTTTTATCCCACTAACATTTTTGGCTGTCTGCACATTCTAACAAGCCAGAGCAGTTGGTTTCAGCACCCAAATGCATGTTTGAGAGAAAGAGGCAGAGCAATATAGTAGTGGAGAGACGCTGCAGACAGAAGGTATGATCGCTGGGGGAAAAGATGATATACAGGCTGGGTTACAGAAGATATAAAGATTGGGGGAAATGATATATGACACATTGCCCTTATTGATTGGTAGCCTATTAGTTGCTAATCACAGTTATTCATAAAATGCCAGATTAAAAGGGAAATGCTTCTAGTTGTTCTGCTGACCTTCTGCCTTTAATACTTTAAATCACTGACCCAGAACAAGTCAATTGATAAGATTGATGACTTTTTTGTGCCTTGCCTGGCACGAAGCACCAATAAAGGCTGTAATTTATTCATAAAAGAAGGATAACATATTTTTAAATTTTAAAACTAAATTCAGTTTCTGAATCTGTGCCCCTATCTGCCTTCCGTTCACCACTCGGAGAGACTGGAGAGGCCAACACTATGAGCCACATTTCTCTGTATTTCACATGTGGTAAAGGGGAACATACTAACAGGACTGAAGGTAGAATTAGGAGAGCGGTCATGACTCCAACTTCACCCTCATTGTCCAATCAAAAGACACGAAATTGGCTACTAATAGTTCTACTGTGGAATATATGGCTGAACTAAAAACAGCTACATATAAATTTAAAATAGGAGGCAGGTATAAAGATGTTTTTCTATTAGTTGGGTTTGTATTTGTAATTATTCTCAAGTAGTGTTTCTCAACCAAGGTTTCTCCAGAGGCTAATAAGTGTTTCTTGAGCAATTCGTAGCTCTCAGGTCAGATTAACTGACACCAATGATCTTTTTGGTCATCTGTAAGGGTGACAATCTTTCCACCAATCGCCACACTAAAGTACTGTGAGCTGTGGGTATAGAAAATATAGCAGGGGTTCTCTGAAGACCTGAAAGCTATTTCAGGGGGTCCTTCATGGTAATAAGGTAAAAAAAATCTGGTGTAAAGATATAACCATCACTACTGGAGAGCAATGCCAGGCTGGTGACCTGACTTTTCTCCTGTATAGCTAAGCAATACTGTCCGATAACCAATGTCTGAATGGTTAGTAAAAGCACAGTGATCAATCATCCCTCTGTTCACTACGCTCCTGTCCTTTGTCAGCCCTCTTTGTACAGGGGATTACACTTGGCAGAATCAAGCCCTTTAACTAGTTGCATTAAAAATATATATTATTTTTATTATATTCCTAACTGGATTTAATGTTTTCATATTGCCCAAAGGCTAACAACATGAACATGGCTAAACTGTCTAACCGAGGAGCCCAGATCACAAAACTGGCTGCACAGAATTATAAACCCTTTGGGGTTTAGCTGTTTACCAGAAGTTCAGTATTAAACTCCCAGGAGCTGAATGGCAGATAAGACTACCACTAACCCGTTTAGCAATGCCATGGATACAGACAAACAAAATGGAGTCACGAGGGAGTAAAGCAGATGTACACAAGCACCTCCAAAAACACAGCCTCTTAAATGAAAGAGTCTAATGCAATTTCTATCAGCTATGCAACTCCTTCACGTGCTGGACAGATATAGCCCCATTATTACTTCTCTCTGGACTGTTGGTAAAGTGACCCACACTACTTGGATACTTGTTTGGCTAGGGGAAAGCGGAAAAAGTACAAGCATTTACTTTATGCATTGCTCCTGTAGACTTTCTGCTCCCTGCGTGTCCAGCCTGCAGAAGCCACTTCAGTTTGCTGCCTGCCCTCTGCAGCTCTCCGAAATCATCACATACAATGCAGGACCAGCAGTACGGCACTGTATGAGAAAAGGGCCAACCAAATTCAGTCAGCTGCCAGGCAAAAGGTATTTGTACTTATTTCTTTTCCCCTTTTACCAAATCAGCATTTAACCACTGCAGTGCAGGGGGGGACCCCACTACATAGGTAAATGTAATATCAACCTGAAGCTGGACAGCTCCCCAATGTATTTATAACTTCCTTGTACTTACTTCAGATCACCTTCTCCAGCAGGGCTTATGAGGAATAGGTAGCGCACGCGTAGTACCGCTCAGTGCCGCTGGCTCATAAGACGACATGAGCACCACTTATCACAGCATGAGCCTCAGCTACGGCATCAGTTCATCTAATGATCTGAGGTAAGGGCAAGGTTGTATGGGAGGAGGGTGAGGAGGATCTTAGACTTAACTTAATTAAACTTTTAGCTACACGTCACATTTATAACAAAAAACACAGGTGCTCTTCAAATTGCAAAACCTGGTGGTTATCTTGTTTTCTTCCTACCCATGAGGCTCTGCCGGCCACAGTGGCCACACAGTGATGGCCAATTCCTGGACTGAAAACATCTTCATACAACTTAACCGGTACATGTAAAGCTTATATAAGCGCTACAATTGCAGCGAAGCTTCTAACCAACCTTGGTTTGATTGAGAGGATCATTTCTTAGTCTCTGTTTGTTCTTCTGCAATTTACTGGGCATCATCTTTCCCGTTCTGAAGTCAAAACAGCTGAGGTCAACAGAGTTCCCCAGGTACCTGGACAACTGAGGCTTGCTTCTGAACTTCTTACCGCTTGGACTGGAAAGAAGAAAATACTTTAGTATGGTTCTGGAATCACAGGGGAACTTATCTAAGTATCAACTCCTGCAACTCCAAGAAGCTTCACGTCAATTTTTAATTGTCCAATGCCAAGGACATCCGATGAACACCAAAAGGTTAAACTACTCACCGTATTAAAAAACAACTCCTAAAGGAAAGACCATTTTACAGGGTTTTCTGACTCTACCATCACAATGTAGAGATAGAAAAACTGAGACGAGATGTCTCCCTTAGGATTCAAAGTTTTCTAAGCCAGTAAGTGACTGAACAAACTATAGGCGAGTTGGGTACGTGTGATAAAATTATTCTGAGAAGCTAATGAGGGAAAAAGAAAAGATGATGCAAAAAAGTCATATTGGAGACTTCTTTGCCTTTGTAGAGTTTGAATAGACCTTCGTTTACTCCAGTTACTTCTGAGAACATACATGTAACCTATCTGCAAACTAATTTCCATGCATTGCCATGGTACTCAATATTCAACAAAGGTTTAGATCCCAGAGAGTGTGCAGGAATTAAAATGCACAGACTCTCTTTAACAAAGGCTGATAATTCACTATTTAGTAGATGATGCACAGTTAGACCACCTCATTTTTTACCTATCTATCCTAAGGTATGTGTGTTGTAGCAGAGCATTATATGTCCGTGGATAATAAATTACAAAGCATATTTTATCATTAATGCATGCTTACTTTTCCTAACACATATACAAAAAACCCCACAACTTAGACCAGGTGGCCTTGGACCAGGTTATTTCAATTGGGCCATAGCCCAATCCAATCTATTAGCTTTTCCATTATCTGATCCGGATGGGAATTTAGGAGGTGAGATGGGACCAATGAGAAAATACCACTCAGAGTTTCAGTTCTGCTTTACCCATACACAGGTGATATATGGCACATGATCCAGCCAACAACATTTGGAATGAAAAACGTATGTGTGTGAGATCTGGCTGAATAGTGTCACAATAAGAATCCATTATCCAAAATGCATATTTTCCAGTAAACCTGGAATGAATCTGGTCCAGAATCGAAAACATTTGCCAACTAACAACAAATAATTTTTAATAAATCTTTTCCAGGTTCTCCCATGATAGTCTATCTTATCCAGTCTTAGGCAGGAAGTAAAGCTTGCAAATGTAAGGAGCACACCCACGATAACTTAACACAGAAAAAAGGTTTCCAATATTTTAACATTAAGATTATTAAAAATAAAACTGATCATTTCCATGTCTGTCATAAAAATGAAAACTATTACAGGTCCTCTTTATTTGCCTTTAGCCTGGGCAGTTACAAGGTAAGTGGTCATGGGTATGGTCGGCAGTCCAGACTGCTGACTCCAATATAACAAAGAGCACAGTGTCACCGTTTAGCCCCCAGACCAGGATTTATCTGTCCGACTTATCTAAGTTATATTGGCCTCACAGGATCAGCTCACCCCATTAATCCTCTTGAAGACTGAATGGAAAGCTTCTTAAAAAGAGCAAATTATAGTTTATTTTTCATCCCAGTTTAACAGTTAAAACAGCAAAGCTTGGTAAGACACAACTGGAACATGTAGAAAAAAGTTAGTGCTGATAACTGCATCATATTGGAAAATTCAATCACAAAGATGACTCAGAAGTATCTATTTAGTGTTAAATTAAAAGTGAATCTGCAAAATACTTGTAGTGGTGAACCACTTACGCACAGGAAGGGCTCGGAGGTCACAGGCAGAAGAACAGAACGCACAAAGGTGGGAAGGCAGGAGGACAGAAGAGAACATAAGCACTAGAGCAGGGGTGTCAATCTCTTGCCCGCTGGCCGAATCTGGACCGCAATGTCCTTTTGTTTGGCCCCCCAAAAAGTTCTGAAAATGAATTGCATCTGGCCCGCCCGCCACTAAGTATTGCAGCGAGTGATGCCGCTACTACAATTCCCGGCATCACTCTGTTCTGTTCTATAGACGCAAGTAATGCCGGGAATTGTAGTCTCGGCATCACCTGCATCTATGGGCAGTCTTCTGTTTAATAATAATAGTCACTTTCAGCACCGGAGAGGTTTATCTACTAGTGTGGAAAAAAGAAGGTAAGGCTGGAGTTCAGCTCTAATTATAACTTCTGACCCCCATAACTTTGAAGGTCAGCCATGGTAGAAGGAGGAATAATTTGAATGGTAAAGTTGCAGCTGCTGAGGAATGCAGTGTGGAATGTGGGGGCTGAGGTGCTAGAGAAGATTTGAAAGACTTGAGGGGGGCTGTCAGAGAACATGGTGCAAATAAAGTTAAGGGGATGGAAGAACCAACAGAAAATGAAGTGTGGGTGGTATGGGTACAATATGCAGGGTATGTGGTGTGGATGATTGGAAATGGTTAAATGAAGAGCTGTGACATAATGAAGAGCGCAGTTGTGGCTGCCAAAAAGTAAATAAAATTTTTAAAAAATCTTAGGCCTCTTTCTCTATTATAGGCTTGTTCCAGATTGAATGATAAGCAATACCTCTGTTTCTATATGAAAATGTTTTATATTTATTGAGAAGGAAAAACTTTTTTTCAATAAATTTCAAGTTTGGCCCCCAACTTGGTCTACGTTTTTAATTTCGTCCCTCTGTGTATTTGAGTTTTTACACCCCTGCACTAGAGCATAGCCCTCAGAGTATAGCGCATAGCCCCCAGCAACCCTCAGCAACCACAAGGCCAGTTACATGTCCTTTACAAAATTTTCCCAATTTGAACAAACGATTAGGCGATTAGGCAGAAAATGCTAAACAATAACTGTTTTTACCTGCCTGATCGCCACCCATCTGTCAAATTTCACTGAGCTGCGCATGTGCACCTCAATGTTTGTCTCCCAGCAATCCCAGCTTCCCTTGCACATGCCAGGAATGAATGAACTGCAGGAGTTACATCCTCCCCGCACATTCAATCAAATCAGCCGAAGATCATTTTCAGTAAGAAAGAAAGGGTGAAGATGACAGCACCCTGCAACAGACCGGGACGGTGAGTATCGCAGGTTTAGTTCCACTTTAATGTTGCCCATTAAGGACATAGTAAAATATTTAAAGGAAGGATCTTTAGCTGCACCTAGACATGGACATTAAAGTGTTACTTCTTAAAGTAGAACTATACTCCTACATCATATGTGTTGAAGCAAGAATTTACTTTTCACCACCCTGCACAAAGTCTCACAAATACCTGTTGAGTGTAATAGTGAAATCCACCCACTGCAGGTTACTTTATGTCAGGGAAAAGAAGGAAATAGAATAACTGTACTTTGTTTCTGCCACACAGCACAGCCTGGTCTGGCAGAGCGGGAGACCTGGGTTTTCTCTGCTGCAGATAAGGAGCTTTAACGTAACCTTTGCCTGGACAGGGAGAAGCAGCAGAGTAATAAGATCATCTCTCTATCACTCTGCTCTATCCTCATCTCAGCATGTTCCTTGTTGAGCACTTTAGAGCAAATGACTGGCTGCATATGCTACTTCTCCCACTCCCATTGGCAGCTTTGAGCTTTGCACACAAATCCAGGTGCTTGTGCTGCTTACATTCAACAAAACTTCATTTAAAGATGTATTATTGTATGTATAGCTGCACTCATGTGTGTCTTTTATATCTGCCCAGAGTTCAGCTTCAGGGTAGCCATAAACAAGTGGAAATTTCTAGGTTGTGTACTGTATGCTGCAGATCACTCCAATGCTGTGTGATGTCATGATGAATCAGCCCCCGGAAGCAATGCTCTGAGAAGTGTCAAAAAACTACAAGTCTGTGGAATCAGTAAGCCACTGCAGGATTTCCTTGCAGCCCGGTGACTAATAACGAGCAGACAGGAGCAAACAACGCCACGCATACTGACCGCCACCACATAAATTGTGCAGCTCGATTTTTACAATTGCCTGCAGAAATAAGTGCTTCAAACACCCTATTAACCCCTTCAGGGTCAAAGGTATTTTTTTGTCTTCAAGGCCAAAAATATTTTGGCCAGAATTTATCCAGAAGCTTTCCCCCTACCCAACACATTGTATGTGCCTGTAAAGGCAATAAAAGGTCATATGATGAAAGGTCATTGTATATACAGAGGACGGGTATTTTAGAAATTCTCTATCATTATTGCATTGCTGTACAGTTACCGCCTACCCTGTTTCCCCGATGATAAGACACTGTCTTATTTTTTTTTGAAGGCCAAAATATGCTCTAGGGCTTATTTTCAGGGGGATGCCTTATTTACCCATGAAGAAGACTACAGCCATTCATGTCCACTTCTGATCAATCTGTGCCAATCATTGTCCCCTTCTGATCACTCATGTGCAATTCAAATTCCCTTTCTGATCATCTTGTGTCATTCAAACTCTCCTTCTGATCACTCTGTCATTCAAATTCCTCTTCTGATCACGCTGTGCTTTTTTTCTATTGCACGGCAGTTAGGACAGGGGAACAGCAGGTGGCGCTGTGCCGGCTTCTTTCGCTTTGCTTTACAAGACAGGAGAAAACACGATGCTGGCAGAGGAGAGGAGAGACGCTGCTGCAGCCAGAGACACACGCAGGATCCGGGTATCGGGTGAGTATGTTTTAATTATTTTTTTTGGGTGGCTTATTTGCGGGGGGGGGGCTTATTTTTCATTTTAACATGAAAAGGGGGGGCTGTCTTATTTGATGGCCCTGCCTTATCATCGGGGAAACACGGTATTATTTGCTTAGATACTGCCAGATGCCAGATACAGATACAAGAAGTGATTATGGGCTTTATTAGAGTGTGTACAGAGCTGGCCTGCCATTGCTACCATTACTCTCACAATACAAATAGTTGGCACCAGTGACAAAATACCGCAGAAACACCATCACCAAATCATTGCGCACATCTGGGTTTGTTCAGTGCCTCAGCCAATGTGTGATGAGAAAATTGATGGAGATATTGCACAATGAAGGGAACGCATAGTTTTGTTTTTGAGAGGCAATGGCATTCCAAAACATCCTTCCTTTATTAACTTACCAAAGTACAAAGAAGAGGAGAACAGCAGTGTTATAGCTTTCCATCCACAGTAGGGAAAGGGTTAAAGGTGCTCTAAGTGCTAACTAGATGACAACTTTTGCTAAGGTGCTATGTATTATGGACATCTGCTACGTTTTTATTAATAAAATAATACTATTGTCATTTCCCCCTTATATCATTTTTGCATCTCAGTGCTTACAATCCCCTTTTAATTGTTCCGGCCATTTGTGGTCTACATGCGTTCACTCCAGTATAATGACGTGTTCAAGTGACCACAGAGACAGTCCTTGTCATCCCTCTACAGGAAGTACCTGAACAAGGACCTTTATGGTGGGATCACTAGGTATAACTAATGAAATCTACAGGGTTACAAATACTGGCAACAACCTATGAAATTACCTTGGAATGTGAATGACGTCTTAATGACTGGGCTTGGATCTACCTAATTTTCAACTCCAGGCTCAGGATCCTGAACTCTCCATCCGACTGCCTCCTCTTCCCCTATTGGTGCACCCATAATTATTAAAGAAATATTAAAAATATATCTATTCATCTATCTACATATATTTCAGATCACTGCACAAATCAGAGACATGTCATTATATGGGGGGCTCTCCGTAGCTGTGCAGAATTCTCTGGTGATTCCAGGTCAGTGGGATAGGCCGTGATGGTCCCAGAGGTAGTGGACTGAATTAGGTTGGGTGTAATATAACCTGGAGGACAATTGGCACTGGATTGATGAATCTGCAGTGTGCAGCCTTATAAATGAGATTAGTACTGCAGGCAATGTTGCGTTTTCTGTTTGTAGAAGAAGTTGGGCTCTTAATTTTTCTCCAAACTGCACTTGGCATTTAACAGGTGGAAAAACACAAGCTTGTAAACTTGTGACCCCTTTCTGTTTCTGTAAAAACCTTTTAGCATTAGGAAATGTTTCAAACAGCTCTGGGCCTTTATCAGGAAATTAAGCCAACACCATGAAAGTCATTTATGTTGAGGATTCTTAGCAGTCAGAAAAGGTAATAGGTCTGATTTATTAAACTTCTTCAAGACTGGAGAAGATAAAATATCATGGGAGAACCCGGATGATCCAGCAAACCTGGAATGAATTTTTTCATAGTTGGAAAATGCTTTCAAACCTAGAGCAGGTTTGCTGGATCAGTCAAGTTCGCTCATGATAATCTATCTTCTCCAGTCTTGGAATAAATCAGGCCCAATGTATTTTGTCTGCATGTTAGTTCCAGGGCAGTAGAATTACTGTGAGTCAGCAGCCAGCTGATTTTGTCCTTTGCAAAGCTACTTTGTAACACCCTAACCATTGTATTTAAATGCTCACAAAACTGCAGGGTATGACTGTTCCAAATGACAGCCAAGGAAAATAACAGTCCCATAATGAAGGATAACGAGCATTCAGAAATAGATTATGTATGAAGCAATGTAAGGGAAGAAATTTCATTGCCAATTACTAATCAAAGAAAAAAAGAGTGTCGTCAGTTCCTATGATTCACCTCTTGATCAAAGCAGCTTCACATCACCAGAGCTTAGCACGGTAATGATTTAGTTTACTTGCCCCAGGCCCGCTCCCATCATATTACTGCACACAACAGAGAAAATGAGGACAGAGAGGTCAGAGGTAACGTGGAATCTAGCATTATGTGTTGCTGAGCGTTGCAAGCTTCCCATTATACTGCAACAAAATTGACGTGCAGGAATTTCTGGTCGTTTTTCAGCAAACAAACTGAAAAGCCACAATCCACCCTTTAGAATGCACAATGAATGCTCTGGTAAAAAGGCAGCTGATTTTTTAAAAATATCACATCAATTGCACCACTGTCCGCCATTTAACCCTTTCCCCACCATTTCCTGTGTCCTATTTTTACCTTAGATGGACAAACCATTTTTACTATAATTATTATTACACACTTATTTTTTGCTGTTTTTTACTTATAGCTGTAAAACACTCCTTATCCCTCACAACCCCATACTGGAAGCATGAAAGCACAGGCCACAAGACATTCTGATTTTGGATGACCCAAAATCTTTATTATAAACAATATTATGATATAATTCCTATAACTGCTCACAGCTACAAACTAACTGGAGCCATTGGTGCCTCACAATGCACATTGTGTATGTGTGCAGGTGTTACTTCTGTGTATGAGGGGAGGGTGTGTGTTTTTTCTTTTATTTCTGGTAGCAGCAAAAACACTGGTCATTCCTGGGGGAGCAGAAATTATGTTTGGGGGATTCAGTAGGAGCATTGCACAGCCAGGCATGGATGTTGTTTTGTTCATTTATTCAGCTAGGCACTTCTTTTTGGATTGCAAGCTTACTGATTACTGAGTTTGTAATGAGTAGGAAAAAGACCGATAATGCAGCCAGTGCTTGCACCCCTGGGATGTAAAGAACACAAGTGCCACACAAGTGGGAACACACAGAGGGTGAGCAAAGAAATAGGTTGATGGCTAAAAAAGGTACACAGGTAGAAGTGCTGCATAGAAACTCTTTCTGTAGACTTAAAGGGGTCTAGCTTCAGGCAAGACCTGGAAAGTGCCCATTGTATTACAACTTAATGATACAAGGTATACTGAATAGGTCTGTTCTGCTGCATTGCATCTGTTATAACTATGATCACCCACATCTGGGTGTTTCCCTCTAAACTTTGCACATTCCCATCTCCTCCTAGCTATATTCTCTATATTAATAAATATATTCATTAGGGAGTGGAAGATTTATATGAAGATCACAACAGGTGTACAGACCTGGGAACTTTGGATAAAGATTTTACCAGTAGAGTCCCTGAACTTCTCTATAACAACAACCCCTCTATTTGGGTCATTTAGAAATGGATACTAACAGGAAGAACGGAAATAAAGAGAGCTGAGTATTTAATCCACACCGGATACTCCTACAAACAGAATATAGATACAGAAAATATGGAATTTAAGTCTAACGTAGCCTGGATATTAAATGTGTGCAGCTGACACAGCTTGATGAAGATACTGCTGGGAGCTGGCAAGGCTGCGTCATTATATCCGGCTCCTCTCTAATCATCTCATGGGTGTGCCATGTTTCTTCGAAGATGAGTGAATGGTGCTATGATGAATGCTCTGCAGACATCTACAAACTCTGTAGAGCACAGGGTAATGGTGAATCCTTCATATTAGTAGAGTTTCATAGGCAAGGGCCCCTTATTCTGCCCCTATCAAAGCCTTGAAAACCTGTGAAATGTTTTCTTTCATTTGCTAACTTCAGGAACATTCCTGAAGGTAACTGTGAAAACACAAAACCATTGTGGCATGATTTATTACTTGTATGATCATAGGCATGGTAAGAAGTACGCATCTGTCTTTTTTTTTTACAAATTTTACTACTAACAGGAGTCCCTTAAAGCCTTGTCCTTATATACAGCCATTATTAGGCACAAAAGAGCAGATGGCATGACACAAAAAACAGACAATCAGACAATATAATTGAACACAATATACTACAAACATAAAACAGACTTTTATTACAATCCTTTTTTTGGCCTAATGATGTAAACTGACTTCCATTTAAAGCAGCAGTCCTTTACCTGTTAAAAAAAAAACATTTAAATGGCTACAATACATATTTGTCATTCAGTGCCGGTTCCCTTCAGGTACTGCTGGTTGCTGTATTTACATCCCATTCTTTGCCATGACTCCATGTGAAGTGAGGGCATTGAGTGGATGCCTCTGCCTCTAACAGAACTGGCACAAAGAAGAGGAAGTTCATATAGGAACCTATGGCAAGCTGGGTTGGTTCCTAGACCAGCTGCTGTGTAGTCTGCAGAGAGATCTCAGGAGTGAGGAGGTGCAGGATCTGGCTGTACAGTCTGGCAGAGGAGTCCCATCCCAAGACTTGTAGACAAGCAAGTGCCCGGTATATTATTTTCTATATATGCATTTTAACAGTTTGCCTGAAGTTTATCTTTAGTTATTGCTCAGCATTTTCATTCCATGTACGAACAAACGTCCTACAGTAAAACTTCTGACAAGCTGCAGTTGGGAATTTTCTGGGCACCAAAAGCAGGTGAGTAACTTGCATCCTGCAATGTTTACAATGACCAAAACCCTCTGCTGTATCCCTGTTAGCAGCAGTGGAATCATTATCTGCACTTCTCCCTACCAATGCTATGGGCCTAGTCACATTAACAATTCACATTCTCAAATGACTTAATTGATAAATATATACATATTAGTTTTTATTCTTTATTATTATTCTCATATCAACATCGCTGGTGCTGCTTATTTACCCCAAGCCTAGAGAAAACCCATGCAAACATGGAAAGAAAATGCAAACTCTAAGCCATTCTTGCTACTCAGCTGGGTATAACATGCTTTATGTACCTGTGTAACAGCTTTAAGAACAAAGCAAATTTATTGCGAAACTGGCCGTAAAAAAAAATTCACAAAACTGGTCTGTCATGTGATTGTTTATAAAAGACAGCCAAAATAATTGGCTTCCTGCACCGTCCCTGTGGGGTGCACAGTGCTGCAGACATTGGTAGATGCTCCCAAGCGTATTTGAAATGGTTAAAAATAGCCAGCATAGGATTACTTCCTGGTTGATGACAGCAGAGAATATTAGGGCGTAGATGGAGGCCTGCTAGTCATCGAGGGGTTAAAGTTCCCAGCACTACATATCCCCCTCCTATTGTGTGTTAATTCCCCCACCTACTAGATTGTAAGCTATTCAGGGCAGGGTCCTCTCCTCCTGTATTAGTATTAGTCTGTCACTTGCAACCCCTATTTAATGTACAGCACTGCGTAATATGTTGGCGCTATATAAATCCTGTTTAATATTATTAATAATAATAATAACCCTACCCAGAACAATTTCACTAAAGTTTTAGATGGAGCAGAGAATGGATCAGACTACTGCAGTCCTGTTGGGGAGATTTAATCCCCCTTGCTTTCCAACACATACAACAGGAAGAGTAAAGGGAAATTTCCCAAAAGTTATGGGAAATTTCAGCTTTGAAAGTTGTCACCGGGAGAGCTCATTTTCGGTAACAGAAGAAATTTTTAAAGATCCCCCCTCGCTTTCTGCTCTGGTAGTTACAACCAGTGAGAATAAATATTCCCAACGAGGACAGAGACAGGAATAAGAACCTGACAACAGTTTTTATCCTAAACCTATCCTGTATATTAAAGCAAACCGTTCACTCAGACATTGTAAACTGCCATTGCTGACCCTCGTTATAAAATACAATTTGCCTGGTTGTAGTTCTGATGCTCCGCCTTTATTCCTTATAAATCACTGACCCATAATGAGGATGTAGCTCAAATGTTCAGATAATTGCAACACAACTTATCACAGGTATCTGCGTGCTTGTTCCAGGAGTGACTGAAACATTCTGAAGCATTATTTAGAGTTAGGCATCTCTCTTATTTAGTGTTAGGTCCACTTGGGTTGGCTGGGTCGCCATTTGTTCCGGGATGAATGACGGGTCCCAAAAAGTCACCCCTCTCTTAAAAGCACTTGACTGATTGCATGACTTCCCTCTGGCCAACATTCTCATGACTATCATGCATTGCTGGCCCTGCATAGCGCATAACATTGAGGGCCCGGCCACATTCCAAGGAGCAGGAGGATCAGCAGGTGCCATGAGGCTGCGAAATGAGGAATGTATTCCCTTGAAATGCCTCCTAATAAAACTTTGAATCATGAATATTACAGATATTTTACAGGAGCAACAATCTCATGTTGGGTCATCCTTCACACTCTCCAGTTGTGGCATTTACTTGACACTGACCCCTACTGTCTTATTCAGTAAATAGCAAGCAAGCAGTAAACTGCTGAGTGCAATAACCTAAACGGGCCAATCAAATTCAATTTTGCAAAAAGTCACAGCCGTGCAATATAAACACTGATGGGGTGCTAAGGGCACTGCACTTTATGTCACTTGCTCTACATAGTAAAAGTGGCAACAGTGAGGACCAGCTTCCGAGAAGTCTTATTTTATAATAGATCATTGTACAGATATGTATGTGAAGGTTGCAACCTATAGAAGAGGGAGAAGGAGCACCTGAAGGATATAAAATAATAATAGTAATCAACTGAGAAAATTAATCTTTGGCCAAACAATTCATCCAACAAGAGTACTTAGCCGGGGGACACCAGGGATGGCCTAAAGGCACACAACTGTTCTGAAATCCATTCAAAAACAACCAGGTTAGACAATGGCAGGCAACCAAAACCTGGCAGTATTCTCCATATCCCTATGAGCCATGGAGCTAGCATTGTCAACTTGTAGCACTGGGTCTCAGGTTCAATTCCCACCAGGAATGTCATTTGTCTTTTTACTGTTTGTGTGGATTTCACAAAGTATTCTGCAGCAAGCTTCAACCAAAATATAGGACTACAATCTATCGCTAAACATTAGAAATCCCTGTAGGAGTAAAATAAATAAATTAGCACTGTCAATGTAATATTAATGAATGCAATATACCGGTAATTATAAAATCCTTCGTGCAGTGATAGCTGATTGCCTTATGACAAAATATACACAGGAAAGGTGCACAGGTGTACAATCTTGTAAAGGCTGCTTAAAATTTTAGGTTAGCAGCATTATCTGTATGATCAAAAATTCATGTAATTCTGTATCACAATATTGGCGCCAACTCCTAGCCTAGAGTCAGATGCTGTTGTGTCAGGGACAGGTCCTCTTAGGAAAATGAAAAGCGTGCATATTGCATGTTCTCTCACATGTCACTGATGCAAAGTGCTCCACCCTCACCCTATACATAATTTTCACACCCTTACCACACAGACACTTTCCTGTATATAAAACACTGGATGCACACCTAACCTGCAGAGTAATCCCTTACAAGGCAACTACAATGAAAATAAAAAGACACATAAAATAAAAAATTTGTAAATATAAATGTATACAAATTCCTCAAAAAAAAGTAGAAAGTATATCCATGCACCCGTCTCTTGCAATTCCCTAATTATAGAATTCACTTGCATGGTAACATGCGTTCTGTTAAGGTAGCCAATTCATTGGTATGAGCTGCTTTACGCACCAAAAAAGGTGCAGGTGTTATTTTTGGTAACAGCACACCACAACACACAGTATTGTGTTACCATGCATTGTGGTGCGCGACAAGGGAAGGACGTTGGCAAGGTACATTGGTATGCAATTAAAAACAAACAGCATCACAGTGCACACATGTGTATTTCATATGTTACCGTGTGAATCCTGCCTAACGCTGTGTAAAGACTTTACATTTCTGACGCTGGAAATCATCTTTTGTGGCTGTTTCCAGTGACCGGAGAACTAATGAGCACTGCACACATGGCGCTGTTCAATTCTAAAGAGAAGGGAATGGGTAAGCGTGCATTCAAAATCCACCTTTTCAAACTCACCTTCTCATGTTCTGTTGTCTTTTAAAACTCTCACTACTTCCCACCACTCCATACCCCCCCTCTTATTGTGAGATACTTCCCCCACCTTTTAGATTGTAAGCTCTTTGGAACAGGGTCCACTCCTCCTGTGTCATTGTCTGTATCTGCCTTGCATTTGCAACCCCTATTTATTGTACAGCGTTGCGCAATATGCTGGCGCTATAGAAATCCTGTTTATTAATAAGAATAATAGGACAAGTGGGCTCCCCTCCTTCAAGAAGTCAGTGGTCGCCCTTGCTTGTTTAGCGATCTGGCACAGCAGATCGATAAATGCCGTCAGGGACCGCTGTACACACACAGATTCACCCGCAACAACTACTGTTATTCCTCTGTGACAACAATCATTCTGTGTATAGCTTAGGTTGGGGTGCGGTTCCCTCAGATGCAGCCATATGACCGCCTGCTCCATATTCCTCGATCCCTCTGTGCTCACTAGATGGCACCAATTTTACACAAACAGCGCCGGGGGTTCATTCACTAAACAAGCTGATACTTTGCAAAATGAATATTTGCAGAGCTTAATGAATTAGGTGAAATGTATTCAACAGAAATTCCTAAGGGGAAAAAAACAGGATTTTTGCTTGTATATGACTGAAGCAAACACAGCTCCACCGTATTTACTAAACTTAGCGAATTTTCACATGGCCAAGTCCCGAGTTCGTCAGCCAAACTACCGCACTTATTTTTTACACACAGCTACTCCCAAACTGGCCATGGATGAGGATAAAAACAGTGAAAGTTCCTTTCTAGTAACAGAGAACGCTAAAAGATTGTTCTTGTTTCAGAGAAGAGATCATTGGTTTAGCCAAGGAGAAACCTACACAAATATCTCGCCCAAATGTCAGGCAAGGTACTGCTGGAGACCTCAAAATCAAAGTCTTACGATACGTGTGAAGATTTACTTCTAACTTCCAGAGCTGGGGCAGTTTAACATAAATGAGACACCATAACCCAGAGGGAGGTCTGGAATGTCTACAGACAGCCCAACGCCAACCATGCCAATGAACAGTATTCTCCTTCTGTATTGTGACCCAACTTTTCAGTAACTACCCAAAAACAGCCGGGTGGTTATTGAAAAGTGTCAGGTGGTGCGCCCTGCTTAAAGGGGCTGAGGAGGACATTGTTGTATCTAATATTACACCCCTCCACCCTCCCACAAAGCCTGGAACCTGTGGATCAGCCTGGGACCCAACAATATTTCCAAAGCCTAAATCTCCCATACAACAAAATCCTCTGAAGTCTACTATCCTCTCCCCCAACCTTACAGCCAATCCTCCAGCAATCGCCATAACAATATGACATCCACATTTCCCAATAATCTTTAAAAGCCTATGGGAAAAAACCCCTTGGGTATTGGCCGCTCCCCTCAAAAATCTTTAGGCATGTGGAGATCCCCTAAAATCTTTTGGACTTTTGCATCCCCACCCCTCTCCCCAAAGTCCTTCGCCACTGGGACTCTGCTTAAAAGCCCCTGGACTTCTGGGGATTCCCTAAAATTTATGGGGCATCTGCAGCTCCCCAAAATAATTTGAATGCCTACAGTTCCTCCCAAGATTTTTCAAAGTTCTAAGACTCCCTCAAAATCCATCAGACATTCACACTACCCCCAAATGATAAATGTTCATCTTCAGCTCTCCATAAAACATCTACAGCTTTCCTGTACACTTAGGGGATCATCGGCACCCCCATACCTATAGGATATCCACGACTTGCCCCCGAATACACTTCAGATGCTTATTGGTGGCCCAAAATAACATTTAAACCTTTACTGCCCCCCTCAGTAAAATCTTCACGTCTACATTTCTCTGTAAACCTAGGGGGTCAGAAGCCCCCGAAAATCATAACGTGTACAACTTTTCTGAATAACCTTCAGACAGCTACGGGTCACCCCAATATCCTTTGGACAGGTAGGAGTCACCCCAATAACCTCAAGACAAGTACAAGTCACCCTGATAACCTTCGGACAGGTACAGGTCACCCCCATAACCTTTGCTAAGGTACGGGTCCCCTTGAAAACCTTTGGACAAGTACGGGTCACCCCGATAATTTTCGGACAGGTACGGGTGACCCTGATAACCTTTCAACAGGTACAAGTCACCCCGATACCCTTGGACAGGTACAAGTGGCCCGATATATTTCAGACAGCTACAGTTCACCCCCATAACCTTTGGAGAGGTACGGGTCACCCCTTCAGACAGGTACGGGTCACCCGGATAACCTTTGGAGAGGTACGGGTCACCCCTTCAGACAGGTACGGGTCACCCCGATAACCTTTGCACAGGAACGGGTCACCCTGATAACCATTAGTCAGGTATGGGTCACCCCAATTACCTTTGGACAGGAACAGGTTACCCCATTAACCTTTGGACAGGAACGGGTCACCCCGATAATCTTCGGACAGGCACAGGTCACCCCATTACCCTTCGGACAGGTACGGGTCACCCCAATAACCTTTGGACAGGTACAACTTCACCAATCACCTTTGGTTACAGTTACCCCCTGATAATCATAGGACGTCTACAATTACCTACCACTCCCCTCTTGGGCTCCCCCTGTGGCACCCCATATATACCCACACAAGGTTCTCTTCCCCTGCTCGTACTCCTAGTGACCTGTCAGACTACCTGACAAGTTGTCCTGTCCCAGGAGTGTCCTGAGCACTACTTCTCAGAGTCCTGTCACCCTCCGTCCACACCCCAATGTCCTGTCACCTAGAGCCCCGTCACCCCCGGGTACCTGAAGTAGTAGACATCGCTCTTGCCCGCACTCAGACCAGACTTCCTAATGACCTCCTCCTTCTTCCAGCCCGGTGGCAGAGCCGGGCAATCCATCCTCCGCTTCTCCATCCCGCACCAGCGCTCAGTGTCTTCCTATACCAGCATGTCCCACTCCTGCCTCTCCCATAGACTCAGTGCGCCCTGGCAACGCTGTACCCTTCCGCAACCCACACTCGGTTCGCCGGCGGAGGGATACGCGCTCGTATTGCCACAGCGAGAAGCAGCCGGTGATGGGGTCGGCTGGAGTGTCAACTACGTCTAGAGTAAAAGTACGTCAGGGTGGGCGGAGTCGAGGCAGTCAGAACTCTCCTGCTGGCTAAAAACTACAAGTCCCATGGGCTTTGCAAGCAGTGACCCCTGTTGACATGTATGGGAGTTGTAGTTCTCGGCTCTGTCACTGATTCTTAGTCCCTGTCAGTGGTATGGGGAGGGGGGCGTGTCTGCCTGTCATAGGGACTATGGTTGCCAAGTGTGACTGGTTTCCAGAAGAAATACCAGGAACTCTGACCTCCAGGCTTGCTGGCTGTCATAGTGAACCTCTGGTTTCATTACTTTCTGTGTCATTGACCAGTGAAGCAGAAAGTGAGCTCAGAACTCCTTATCAGGAGGCTATCCAGTGTCTGTGAAAGAATTTAAGCCATTGGATCAGTATGACAGCCAGCCAAGTAATATCCAGCAATGGCAGTGGGAGTTGTTTTGCACCAGATTCCTGCCACGCCTTACACTACCGTGCCTTGTGTTAAAGGGAAACTAATCCCTGCATTACTCAACCTGTCGCTGTTCCCTCACAAGGCGCCGCCATCTTTATTCGCTTACTCTTTACAATCCTGATTGGCCAGGCCAGGATAACATAACTCCCGCTCATGTGCAGAGGAAGCCGGGAATGCCGGGTATCCTAGCAACCAAAAATGATGCTGCGCATGCGCAACTTTTTCACCAGAGGGTCTTTTTCACCGATCAGACATTTAGGGGAGATTATTGTAAGACATCGCCTGTCCCTTTCTGCAATATTGACCTGCCCGATCGAAAAGTGTAACTTCAAAAGTGTAACTTTAGTTCTGTTTTAAGGTTACCCTTGCATTTAAATGGGGTAACATCGGACTAGTCCATTCTAAAAGTTCCACAGTTTTTTGTAACTACAGGCACACTGCATGCCATTGGAGGAATGAAAAGAAGGGGGGGGGATGAAAGTTCCTGGCTTTGCCCAGAAAGAAGAGAGACAGAGTTATGAAATAACACATTTATTTAACATATTCCCCCTGAGACTGATGCACTTGGTACAGCATAGTTGCAGCTTTTCTAGACCTTTCAATAAAAGTCCTTTGGTTGGGCCGCAAACCAGCTCTCAGCAACATCTTTGACGTCGGAGACGTCGGAAATGTCCTCAAAACGTTGACCCTTCAGGTGTTTCTTCAAATTCAGGAACAGATATTACCCTGAAGGGACCAGGTCAGGTGAGTAGGGGGGATGGTGGACCAATTGGAAACCCAGGGTGTTGAATTTGGCAGCCACAACGTTGGACGTGTGCGCAGGTGCAATGTCCTACAAAAAAAGGATCCTTTTGGTCAACTTTCCATGGCATTTAGTCTTAATTGCCTCCTTCAGCTGGTCCAGGAGGTTACATAATACTGTCCGGTGATATTAAAACCCTGAGGTAGGTAGTCCACCACCAGAAGCACCCACTTTGCTTAAAGTTTGCGCATGTCATGTAAGAATGATTAATGCAGAAGGGATATCGCCTGTCCCCTTCTTCAACAATGACCTGTCTGATGCCAAATTTTTAGATCACTTAAGCATTGCTTACACGTGTTTATCCCATGGCTTGCTACCATGCTGCATTGGTCATCTGTTTTTTTTTTTAACAAGTAATGTTCATTTAGCAGCAATCTGGTGAAAATGTAGATATATTTGATTTGATACAAAGTAGTCACTGTGCTGCAAATAAAGTCAGCCATAATTAAGAAAGCACCTATTTGCTATATTCATAGCTAAGGGCGCTTTCATACCCATAATGTGAAACTTTGCAGTTGGCAGCTGCTGGGTGCATAGCAAACTGCTACTGAGTGCACAGAAGCAGAAAACACTGCACAAATCTTCAAACAACTGCCCAGCAAAAAGCAGCTTATCACTTTTGAAACCTGTGCCATGACCTGGCGCATTCAGCCAGTTCTCTGATTGGAATTTTTTAAATTAGAAATGTGCACTAGGTTTGCTATAGGGATTCCTCTATAAAGCCTATCTAAATTTTAACATTTTAACAATTTGAACAAAACATCATTTTTTTCCCCACTTCGGTTAGAAGTTTAACCCTTTGCTGTTTTTTTTTTTTTTTCATTCTATCTTTTTATCATTGGTAAGATTTCTCTTCCCTTTCTAGGGCTTGTCTACCTTTCTCTCCCTCCTTGGGAAACAGTCAATTAAGTCCATGGGGCTATTTTGTGCAGGCAGTGAAGAGGGCTTGCCATGGCAGCATATAGCCAAATGCCATGCTGCAGCTTTTGATGGAGTGAACTTACACTTTAAGAGAGACACTACTTTAGATTGTCCATGATCTGAAGAGTATTAGCGAGTGAGTTGAGTCAGGGTATATTTATCTTTTGCTGTTTATGCCTAATTGAGTCAAGCATTTCTTTTCCTTTCTGTTTGGCAGATAAAAGCTGTGACATAGGGGATTCTCATGGTGGTCCCATGCTCCTTTTAGGGCCTTTGGGCAAACCTAGGTAGATCCTCATCTTTGTTAATTTACTATTAGCATAGGGACTCCAAATTTGGCCTTGATTTTGGCTTCAAGACCTTTATTGATGAATAGCTGACACTAACTAACTTTCTGTTTTTTATAGGTTTTATGGTTATCTGCTAGCTTCATGTGATTTGAGTTTGGGTGTTTTTATCCTGGGTCTTTTATGTTGCATATACCCTGTGAGCTTCTCATCTCCTGGGTTATTACTTTGAGTGAACCACTATTTTTCCTTTCTGTTATCCTTCCATGCCACATCCAATTATTCAGTTGTGCCTTTTCCACTTCCATTGTGGCTCTTCTTGCCAGACCTGTCCAGCCAGATGTATTGGTGAAAGAAAATCCTAAGAAATTAAGATCATGTCATTATCCACATAACTCAATGTTTTCTGGTTTCTTTAAATTGCTGGAAAATAAAAACAGATTGTAATTATCATGAGTTACTCTTAGAATGCTGAATGCCACTTCTTCATTTTTTTACACTTTGTATTGGCATGGTTCTCAACAAACAGGGACAGGACTGTACGGGACTAAATGTGAGTGGAAGGACTAAATGTGAGTGGAAGCTTTTGGGATAAAAAATGTCAGAACTGACGGCTGGATTTAGAGGGTGAGAAATATTGAAAGCAATGGTACATGAGCCACATAGGGGTAGCAATGGGGCCCTAAACAATTACATGTCCCATTCTGACGGGATGATGTCTGAACAGTCAATTATTGGATAAGAAAGTTGGGACAGATATATGGCAAATACCAAGGGCATGTTCAGACCAGCAATGTTTTGCTCCAGCGTTTACTACCCCTGAGTGCTTACTCTCAAACTCTAGGAACCCTGCAAACATTTGCAAGCAGCTGCAAAAGTCTAGTGGAGATGTTCATTTTTTTTCCTTAACTTTTTTTGTGAATATAAGCTGCTCTGCAAAAACAAAATTTTAAATCATTAAGCATTTGCAAGCAGCACTAATTCGATGGAGACGACAGGGTTGGCAAACACCCTTGGACCCTGCATGTAGGATTTACCTGTTCAATAAAATAAACAAAATTATTTGGTCCAATGTTACCCATTCTTTGCAAATAGTGTTTAGTGGAACATAAGTCTGAACGTGCCCTAGGACTTAATACGACCCTAAACTGAAAAAAACAAAACAAATAACACCAAAAAATAGTACTATTTAACAAAAGAGACAATAGGCCTGATTTAACTCCAAGAACTCCAAGGCTGGAGAGGATACACTTTCATCCCTGAAGCTAGGTCAGGGAACCTGGAATGGATCTTGTCAAGGATTCAAAACATTTGCTAGCAAATAGCAAATTACTTTGAAGAAATCCATTCCATGTTTGCTGGATCACCCAGCTTCACTGATGAAAGTGTATCCTCTCCAGCCTTGGAGAGTTTTATTAAATCAGGCCCAATTGTCTCTAAAAACGAATTCCTTGGCTCCTGGTGGATTTTTGTTTCAGCTCTAAACTATATGGTGCATGCGCCATGTAGTTTAGAGCTCAACATCGCACACAGAGCCAGCCACCGGGGACAATGTAGCTCCTGTGCATGTGCAGAGGATACATCATCCACTGACAGAAAAGGATTGCCGTCTTCACAGAAGTCTGCCTTGGAGTCAACAGTAAAGATGGCGCCCTCCATGGATGCAGCAATGACAGGTCCTGGTCCTGGATCCTTCCTTGCAAGGCGACCACACAGGGTAAGTATGTGCTATAATTGGCAAGTATGCTGTCCATACATGCTGATTATGGCAGAAGCTCAGCACCCACCAATAGGTTTAGTTACACTTTAACCACCATCCTTGAGCTGCAGGGGGGCGTGGAACACCTCTCTTCACCTTGGTGGTAGTAAAAAGAAAAAAATGTTTAAAGTTTTATAATTTAATTATAACTAGGAAATCCAAACAATACCACCCCAAGTCCCCCTCTCATATGTCATTTTAAAAAAATATCTATATGAAGACTTATAATAGCTATAATAATATAATAATAGCAATAATAATATAATAGCTACCTTCTGGACAGTCATGTGATGCAGATACTATCTGGTTCCTATCTGGTTCTTTTCTGGAAGTGGGCAGTCCAAAATGATGCCGAGAGCACTGCTCATGTGGCATAAGCACTGTCCTCTGTAGCATTTTACCATGAGCCCAAGGCAGTGGGATGGAATAACCCCAGTGGGTGGGTTCATGACAGCCGGGGCTCACAGGAAGTGAGTTGAATGACAATAAACATCATTTAACCTAGAAGAGGACTGGGATTGGATTTCAGAGAAAGACTTGGACAGCAGTTCTGGAGTGTGAATATGGGTGAGTACTACTGTAAAAATGTTTATTTATAACAGAAGAGGCACACACATAAAACAATTCTGAAGTTAAACTTAGCTGAACATAAATACTTTAAATGTTAGTATCTTACAATTGACCTGCACATGCAATAAAAATGTATTTCTTCCAAAATTTTAAGATGAGAAAGGTGCACCTACTATAGAACAAACACTCATCATGTCCTCTAGTCATATGGACAATGACAAATTAAAGCATCAGAATGATAACTTAATTCATAATCCCAATGCTGTTCTTTCATATCTCTATTTACAAAAAAAGAAATGCAACAATCTGAAAATATGGATCATAAAGTCAATACAATATATTATAGTAAATCAACCTTTACCCCAGACATTTGAAAAGAAATACGGGACAGAAGGATTTATTTATTTAAAGGTGGCCTGTCCCTCCAATTTGGGATCTGTGTATTGGTAAAGTAATGAATAATAACACCCATCCCTCCTTATAGCAGTGTGAATGCTGAGCAAAGTCTGAACCCAGAAATGACTCACAACACAAACCTGTCGCACTGCATAGATAAGTAGGTGACATCATCATTTCCTAGTTCAGTTCTGACTATGAGAAAGCACCATCACACACAATGTGGGTTCATTGTGCGCTGAGCTGACAGATGGAACAAGAATCTAGCAACCTGAAAATAGGAAAATAAATCCAAAAACTGAGGGCTCACCATCCTGGCTATGCAAGATTTCAGGTGTGACTGGCTGAACAGAACTGCAAATTCTTTGATAAGAGATACAGCTGTATTTTAATGTATTTTTAGCAGCTTGCAGGATTTGCAAATGAATCAAGAACTTCTGCTTTAATGTCCTCTATTTAAACGTTCATTTGATTTTGTATAATATCAATAAACATTATAACACCCCTAGGGAATCTAAGTTGTTGTCCTCTTTTCCTAGGTTTACCATGATTTATCTTTCTTTCATAAAAACCCTAAAGATTGAATAGGTCAGTGCCCAATCTAATTTGTTTTTTTAGCAAGAATTCCATAAAGGAAAATTATCCAACATCAGGTCATTTGCATGGAAAGCAGGCCCGAAGCGGAGGGTGGACACAGGGCCTCATGACAGGGGGAGTAGGGAAGACAGCGATGCAGGGGTTAATAATAAAAAATAAAAAAAAAATGCGGGGAAAAAAGTGCGGGAGAATTTGAGTTGGCGATTGGTGGGAGGCTAGCTAAGGGAGGGGAAAAGAGCAGGATTAAAAAGGGGGGCTGTGGGGTGGGGGGCAGCACTTTGAATTTTACTGGGAATGGTGCAACCCCACCCTCCCTCCCTAATACTAAGTTGGTTGGGGGGGCTATTGTCATGGCAGCCGGGGAGGCGTGTTCTTTTGGGTCCATGAAAGTTAGAGTTGGGGTAATGGTGAATATAGGGGAGATGGGACCCAAAAAGGTTTGGGTTTTGGATGTTAAGGTTTGCCTTGCATGACACTTGGTTGTTATGGAGGCTACTTTTGGAGAGGAGGGAGATCCGCTAACTGTCCCCGAGGCGGTGTATGAGCGGCTGGGGGCCTGGCTGTGGATCGGAGACAACTGGATAAGGGAGGAAGAATCGGTGACTTTCATGGACTTATATGAAGTGTTTTACTGTTATACTTGAAATGGTTTGTTATGTTAAAATGGGGGCTGGTCTTATTATTAAGAAAATATATATATGGTGTTAAAAAAGATTGTGTTAATAAAAGGGCCACATACAGAAAGAAACACTGGACAATAATCTGGGACATATATATGGATCAGCAACCATTGCAGACTTGTTTTTGAGGTTATTTTTAATACTGGAGTGACAAGCATACAGTTACTAAAGAGTAATATATTACCATGACATGAATAGACAGTTCTCCTCAATACCAACTTGATTATTGGACTGCACTTATGTATTGGTAATATTTAATACTGCTGCCCTCCCTCCAACATGCTAAATTCTTTTATAACCTGCTTTCACCTTTTTTCTTCTAATTTTGTGTTTCAGTGCTGCTGATCACCTCCAGACACATTCACCAACATCCTGTCTACATGCATCTCATTTAGGGCCAACTGCACATTGCTCTGGATTGGCTTCTGACAGTCACAATAATGGACTATACCTGAGCAAGGTGTGATCATCTGAAGTCCACACCAAATACAGAACTGTACTGCAAACTGCCTGAACAACTGATTCCTAGCAGGATCACTTGGTATTCTTCTCTTTTAGAATTGCTGTTCTTTACAGCCTCTTCATTCCCTATCTCTATAACCTACAATCCATATTTATTAAGTCTGATTCTTCATACCTGGGGAAAGTTCTAGCCAGGGATTACACCAGATTCAGAAGATGCTGCTGCCTTATTAGTTGCAATGGTTGCTGTGTACTCATGGCAGACCCAGCAATCAGGTAAAGTATGGCCCCTGTAATCAGCAAGAATGTAATTTGTACCAGATATTTCCAGTAGGTAAAGGACAAGACACACATATTACTCTGACTAGTTCACTTGTGTGGTTAATTTTCAGCTTGAGTTACTGAGTTCTCTAAGCAACAATATTAAACAAAAAATAGGAAAAAAATCAAGAAAACTGAGCAAATCAGCCAATAAATCGATTTATTAGCTGCATAGGAAAAGAAGTTAAATATTCATATATTGAATTTCAAATATTTTGAACATTTGTTTTTTTACAGCTGGTTACTGCAGGTTACTGCAGGATAGGAGGTCTGCATAGGTCTGCACATTGAGAGAAATAAAAGGCATAAGCTGCAATTTGTGCCTGGCCACCAGTGCTGACACACTGAACCTGATTTAATATAACTCCCTAAGGCTGGGTAGGATACACTTTCATCAGTGAAACTGAGTGATCCAGCAAACCTGGAATGGATCTGGTCCTGGATGGAAAACATTACTTTGAAGAAACCCATTCCAGGTTTGCTGCATCACCCAGCTTCACTAATGAAAGTGTATCTTCTCCAGCCTTGGGGAGTTTTATTAAAGGTCCACTGTATCCTTGCCAATGGGGTTTTTAGAAGACAATTTAATTTTTAGTTGATTTTTCTTGTGCAGCTCCCCACCCCTTTGTCATTGTGACAGATGTGTATTTCATCACTGCCTGGATATTCACAGCTTTCTTATATGGTGCATGTACCCTATAACCTCATTTATTTGTATGGCTGATCCATACTTTTCTGGATGACCATTAAGGCCATTAGTGTGGACAAGCTTTACAATGATTACAGCAAATATGCAGTTGGCCCAAGAAGGGTTGTACGACCCTGGGGAAGGCCATATGGTAAAGATCCCTGGAAATCCATGGATATTTACCTATGTGGGGGGTAGGGGGTTGTGACTGTCAACCTTACCTTGGGGTTAGGGTTTCATTTTAAAGGAGAGTTATGCTAAATGTGATTTATAGTATGCCATTGTTTACCTGCCTCCGAAAATGTTAGCTGCTTGGCTGTTTCTTGCTTCACTGACACAAAACTGGCAATAAAAAATGGCACTGGGTCAATAAGGACGGTGCTTTCTACACAACAAATGAAACATGAATGAATCACAAGGATGTAATGTTTCATCAGACCAAGGTATATGCCTCTCCATATACACTTAATGGCCAATGGCCAAGGATTTGTGGCTATATGAACTTGTTGGACATCTCATTGTAAAACCATGAACGTTATTATAGAGTTTACCCTCTTTTATGTCTATAACAGCCCTTATTTTTTCTGGGAAAGCCTTCCACAAGATTCTGGTATCTGTGGGAATTTGCCAAAAGAGCATTTGTGAGGTCAAGTGTTATTGTTTGGTATGAAGACCTGGCTTGCAGTCAACAGTCTAATTCATCCCAAAGGTGTTGAGTTAAGGGAGTGAAAGGATTTATGCTAATCACTCCTTTCCCACAAACGAGCTCAAATGTCTTTATATGCTGACATACTGTAAAATCAACAGTATGTTTTACTGAAAACACCAGAACTTAGTAGATGGATGGGTGTCTGTCTACATACTTTTGGCCATATAATGCTTGATGGGTGTTCATGTTATTTCAAAAAATGGAAAGCGTGATCGATCACCTTTCTAAACTGTCATCACTGTCAAAAACTTTTTTGTTTGTTCTATATAATAGGAAAGACAATGGGAGTCCAGATCTTGGACATGAAGAGAGAGGAAAACTCCAACAAAGGCATAAAAAGCTATAAGCTCTTCTGGGCAGGGTTTCCTCCTCCTGTGTCACTGTCTGTATCTGTCTATTTGCAACCCCTATTTAATGTAAAGCACTGCGTAATATGTTGGCTCTATATAAATCCTGTTTATTATTATTATTATTACTACCATTATTATTATTATTATTATTATTATTAATATTAATAAAAATATTCTTTAAAAAAACAACACCTTTTAAGTTTAACATAAAGGGTTGGAAGCACAGTTTGTTGTGTGCTCAATGCTTTTACTGAGAAGATTTCCCTTTGTTTGTTTTGGTAAAGCCCTTAAAAGACCTGTCACCAAATCAAAGTACCCAAAGGCTTCCAAAAGATTGGATAAGAGGTTCATTACCTGGAGGTAACTAGAAGGCATCTCCAATCTTAAGGACTATATATAGGATATGTATCATGTTGGCTGAAAATCACATGATACAGATCCAACAGCATGGCAGAACAAGTGTTTACCTCTTAGAGACAAACTGCTGAACTTTTGGTAACATCCTGATCAACAGGCCCTGATTCATGCAGTTACCACACATCAAAAATAGCCCTTCCAACTCTCATGAGAATATTGTGCCAAAAGGGCTTCCGCACATGTTAGACACAGTAGTTTAATGTAGGTTTCCATTTATTTGCTGCATAAATACCATCATAAGAGTACAAGTCAGCAGTCACATGTCCAATGCATCACTCTCAAACAATGTAGGACCCAGAGAGGATGTGCAACCCATCGGCAATGAGCATACGCAATCATGGGCAAGGGAAAGTCAGGGGCAAAGGTGTCAGTGCAGAAGCTGACCCCTGCCTACGCCCTGCATGACCAGCAATAAAAATCTGAAAATATTTAAATGCCTTTCTATCCTAAACTAAATCATTAAAGATTGGTTTGTAGTTTTACTTTAATCTCCAATAATTCATTCTCAGTGGTCAGTGCCTGGTTCTAGTTTTTGTTATATGTGTGGTGCCTTATTGATGTCATTGCGGGCACTCTCTCTTTATTATCATTTATGTGTGGCTCACACACTAACTACAGCTCTGTGGCCACCACTGTTTCAGTTCTTGTGCTTGCTTCCTATTCTTTGGGTGTTGTGCATTGCTCAGATTGGCGGCAATGCCAGCATGTGACGTATGAGGAGCCTAACACCCATTCTGGGAAGTTGCGCAGATCATTTTCCAATCTTCCTGTGGAAGAGTTGCTGCAGTGCAAGCACATACTTGTACATGTTTCTGGGGATATGACTTTTTTAAGTCAGTAATAACTCAGCATTTGCAGTAGAGAAGCTGCAGCTTTGCTTTTTTTTGGTTTTTGCAGTTTGTGTGATAAAATCTGTGTTTCCTTTAGTTACAAAGTTTTACAGGAAACCCAATAAAGCTTTCCTAAGAGTTCTGCAGAAAAAACTAAAGCTAACACACTAGCACTGGGGACTAACATTTCAGCATTTGTTTTTCATTGTTAGACTGGTGGCGTGTTAACCATTGATTGTTAAAGGCAACATGCAAGCACAGGAGTGCCATCACCCTCACAGAATCCTTTGCTTGGTAAAATTCCTCTCATTCTCCTAATAGAGGTGTCTAAAGCTATCTAAACAGCTGTCCCCGACATTGGGACTGATTTATTAAAGTTCTCCAAGGCTGGAGAGGATACACTTTCATCAGTGAACCTGGGTGATCCAACAAACCTGCTTCTTGTTGGTGTAGGTAGGTATGCAAAACAAACATACAGGTGGAGATTGAATTGAAAATGTGACATTGCCTGGGATAAAATTGACAGCAATTTGGAATAAACAAACATAATTAAGAATTTAAGAAATAATGAGATCTTAGCTACTTTAGCTAAAGAACTCCTTCCAGTCACTATACGCTAACTTGGCTCAACAGACACCATTTTTGTGCTCATTTATAATTAATAAGTTTGTTTCATGATCATCACCCAGAACAAAAATGAACATTGCAGCATAACAGCCAGGTAACTAGTATTTTCAAAAGGTAGGGTCAGCAATGACAGCATTTTTTATTAGACCATCAAGAATGCATCATACTCAGCAAAAGCATGTAACCGGCTGAAGAAAGATAATGAGTCAGCTAAACATCGTACTAACATTCTTTATTTTATTAGTCATACTTCTATTTCCCTGGTACCACAATTGTGCAGAAAGTCAAAATATGACTGTACAGTCCATTAGGCACCCCTGATAGACTCACTGTTCTTATAAATTAGTGTTTTTGGTCAGACAAGCCCCTCTTTTCCTCTGCAAAGCAAATCCGGGTGGGGACACTTGTGACTGCTACTCAAATATGCCAACAGAGAACTGTAGAGATGGAGGACAGTAAACATCAATTTAAGTATGAGCATTTCACCAATTCCAAGCAAAACATGGGAAAAACATACAAACCCCATGCACTATTCCTCCGTCCATTTTCTCACTAATTCTAAAAGTTTTTAAGCCCTGAGGAAGCAGGTAACTTAGAAGTTCTAAAACGTGTTGGCCGTTTTTAACACTTAGTGACTGAGAAATCATTTCAAAAGTTTGGACTATAAATATAGTTTAGAGCAGTGGTCCCCAACTTTTTGGAGCTCAGGGACCACTAAATCTACAGACTAAATCTACGGGGAGCCGTGTGTCTCTCAAAGGGGAAAAAACTTCCCCCAGAGTGATGTCATGATGCCAGAACCTGCCCACTCCACCATCGCAAGCTTAGACCAGTCCGGAGCTGTCCACCGCCCTGAGTCTGCTATAGAGACATGGTCTGTGGCTCTGATAGACTGAGGGTTGGGGACACCTGGTTTATATTTATCTTCCAATCATAAAAACTACATGGAGATTCAGATGGTTCTGTACTTGAAGGGACCTAAACTAAATTTTTTACTTTACATAAAGGGGTAGACAACCCTTTTATATGAAATTAAAATGTTATTCTTGTGCTGAAGGGGCATTTTCCTACATTGAGGGGAAAGAAATGACGATCTCATGCATAGGCAGTGAGATCGGCACTCCTTTGTTCCCTTTTACAGCAGGCTATGTCACCCGGTCTTACGCCTGAGCAGTGCGAGATTGGGTGACGTAGCCAGAAGTAGGAAAAAGACAGACCAAGGTGGCGGCACCTGGCGCGCTGGGACAAAATAGAATTCCAGGACCCAGGAAGTGCAGGATCCGATTGAAGACTTCTCTAAGGATCTGTGGAATTTAATGTGTGACTTTTTTATTTTAGTTTAGTTTTGCTTTAAATAAAAATGTTGACTTCCACTTTACCATCTCACCAGAAATATATGTGGTATACAGAACAGCTCCACCTTCTAATCTGTGATCACCAATGTTGTCCAATGTGTAATCACTCGGCTGTGATTATAGGACGTAGAGCAATAGAACGTTGCCATTGTGGCAATCCAGCTGTATTTGTATTTTGTATCTATTTGCAGCATATTATTGACAATCGTAATTACTGTTTCTTTTTGCAGCATGATTTGCTTACAACACACATTCAGCTCGTCTATGGTGTGGGTAACGGAAGGGTTAACCCTAAATGAACAAATCACATGTTTTTATTCTGTCACAGTTCCCGTAAACTTCCCTTGCAGTTGACCGCCAGAACTATCTCTCTGGCCTACAGCCCTCACTGACTCAATGTGCAGTTATGCAATATCACAAAATCTTTTTCACTTTTTATATTTCAGCTTGTAAAAAGAAAAGTCCAAAGCACAATGTGACGGGCAAGGCCGCACCGTGTAGAGAAAGAATTGCTTTGCACTAGTAGAAAGTGTCACCCTCAGCCCTGTGCTTATGCAATATTATGTTTCACATTTATTGATATCACTAGGTATTTTAGGTTGTAAAAAAGAAACAACTTTCAGTGTGTTAAAGGGCAGTGCCAGGTACACAGGAAAATATGTTGTGGAAACACATATGAGGAAACTTTCCCACAGCACATTCTGACCACTGTTGTAATCTTACCATCTAAAATCCTCCCTGCACTATACCTCCTACACTCCTCTCCTACACATATTGCCCACTGCCATACCCTCCACACTCCTCTGTATGTACTCATTTTTTGAATACTCTTTAAACTCCTCCTGTGCACTTACTAGCTCTTTATCATATCCTCCATACTCCTCCTTTGGCCATACGGCCTATATCATACCTTCCGTACACCTGCCCTGCATATTATACCCACCACCATACCATCCTCACTCCTCCCATACACATAATATCCTCCTGTGATACCTTCCTCATTTTTCCTCATGCTAACGCCCCTCATACACATACTGCCTGCATCATAACTTCTGCACATATTGCTCACTGTCATACCCTATGATTGCCTCCCCTGCACAAATTGCCACACACATTTTCCCTGTACATATTGCCCATCATCATACCCCCACACTCCTCCCCTGAACACATTGCCCATCATACCCCCACACTCCTCCCCTGCACAAACTGCCCATCATCATACCCCCACACTCCTCCTCTGTACAAATTGCCCATCATCATACCTTGACTGTCCTCCCCTGCACACATTGCCCATCATCTTATCCTCCACACTCCTCCCCTGTACACATTGCCCATCCCTCCACACTCCTCCCCTGTACACATTGCCCATCATCATACCTCCCACAGTCCTCCCCTACAAATTTTGACCATCATTATACCCTCTGCATTCCTCTTCTGCACATATTGCCCACCATCATACCTTTTACACTCTTCCCCTGCACAAATTATTCACATACCCCTCCCCCCCCCTCACGCACACACACACACACACTCACACACTCACAGACACTTCCTGCACATACTGCCCTCCATAATACCCTTCACACTCCACCTGCATATTGTGCCCCTAAAACACTTCTTTGCATTGTTTTTTATTTTTAGTCCTGATTTTTACCTGTCCAGTGCACACTTTTGCTAGTTAAAATCTAAAAGATTATTAATGTCCCTATTTAATGTACAGCGCTGCGTAATATGTTGGCGCTATATAAATCCTGTTTATTAATAATAATAATAATAATGTCGATGTAAAACAATTAGTCCTTTAATCATCTTTCAATTTTTAAAATCATTCAGGATATTAGCCTTCTTTTGCTCATCAGTGTTAAAATTTGCACCACAATCTCAGAAAAATCATCCTTTGTGCATCTAGTTGGGATCTGATCAAACATTCACACAAATAACCCTGCAAACAACATCCCTGAGACTCTCTGTAGGTGATACCAGTTCCCCTAGATTCACCCCAAGAGTCTGATTAGTCACAGCAGACAAGACCAGACATCTCCACCGTAATTGCAGCGTGGGAATAGCAGCCCTGCCCAAGAAGCCATCATTTTCCAATTGTTTTTTGTTGCAGCTCACACAGGTGAATTCTGACAATAAGAACTCCGACCAGATCTGCTTTAGTTTAAACACAAATGGTAGATTAGCCAAATCAAGAAGAGAGCGAAGTGTTTAGGAAAGTGTCAGTTCTCTGGCCAAAGTATTTTGTCAGCAGATTTATGTGGTGGGGCGGTTCAGGGTGACTCACATAGCTGTAAAATGTGTTAGTCACAAATCTTCTTCTTCCAAGATACAAGTTCCTTGTAAAGATTTCCTGAGATCTGTAGATCAGTTCTCCCTGACCCCCATACAAAGACCTTCAGCTGCATATTTTGGGTTTTGGACTCATCTGCCCTTTGCATTCAGCTGTACAATTGTTTACTCCCTATTATATATATAAAAAACAGAACAAACAGAGGGGTTCTTTTAGGCAAGTAGTACTGTATTATTGATAAATTCTTAAAACACAATACATATTATAAGTGAATTCTTACACTATAACTGGATATAAGTATATACATAGCCTTAAATCCTGGCACTAGACAAATCACAATTATTGTGTATCTGGTTAGTGGGCCACAATATGACCCTACTGTTCATTTACAGTCATATGATGGATAGATTGCATATGAGTAACCGTCACACCCGACGCGTTTCACCCGAGAGGCTTCCTCAGGGGTAGTTGCATGTTTACAGACACATATAGTGTAGAGCTCCTATTACAGTAATATATACAAGAAACTGATGTGCCCTTTCAGGGATGTACCGATGGGGTTTCTTAAATAGTCATGGTCTGATAAGCTGGAAAATCAGGCATGAAATAAATGTTCTGGAGGGAGGAGACCGCAGCCACAGCCTCTGCTCTGTCCTGCAGCGAGTAACTCTTTACTATGGCCCTATTAGGCTATGAACAGACTGGCGGTGAGGTTGCGGTGCAGTTACCACTTCCTCATGCCCTAAACCATTCTTTGGGTGAGATGCTACATGTAGCCTCCTAACCACCACGGCCCTATAGAGAATAAATGGAGGTGTCACTGAGCGGTTCACTGCTCACTACTGCTTGCTGTCCAATATGCAGACTATGGTTCTTAAACCTTTTAACCACCAATTTAGGTATTGGCTTGCAAAGTGCTCCAGGCCAATTTATTTTAGCAAATTTTCTTATTTCTTATTTGTGACATTTCCTTGCTATTAATTATTCCATGGTCATCTGTTAGTGTATTATACAAAGTGGGGAAAGCATCTTTTAGGATTTCATCAATGTGTGGAAATTTTGATAACGCGGTTGTAAACACAGCGCCCCATTACATTTGGCACACAAATATCTAGATTCTCAAAGATTAGGCCTCAGCGATGCTGTAGGGAGAAGTAGGAGGTAGTAGGAAGAAGGGTAGGCACTTTGGTATGAGCGGCTGGCAAGGTGCCAGTCACGGATCCCGCACAGGATCGGGTACTCCCGCTAGAGATCAGAACCTGCCCTTAGACATTACTATCTATGTACATGTATTTCACATATTTGATGCAATCTTTAAGATGGAGTATACATGGGCATTTGATATGATGTACATACGTATAGCGCTTGTGTTTTTTTGGCTATTTAACATAGCAGGATCAGGGTATAAATCCATACATGGTACATACTGTATAGTTAACTTATGGGTCATTGCAAATGACAAGGATCACTCTCTGTGTCTGTCGTTGTCCCCATTGGGGACCCCTCCAACTGTCCTGGTGACCATGTGATCTAAAGAGGAAGAGATGGTAATTCTTACATTAAAGATTGTCCCCATAACAATAGATAAACAGAAATCTTTCAATAGGGACATTCTTACTTTGAGAGTTTTTATTCTCACTTCCTGTTGTATTTCTGGGTACATAGAAAGTAAAAATGATCTAAAAAGAAGTAAAGAAAAGTTTGTGGTTCATCAAAGTTAAGCTTAAGGAGCAAATGGACAGCGATAGAGGCCCCACAAAGATGCTACCCCCCCACCCCCCTCCACCACCCCTTTAGCCAAGTTTGTTTCCTTTTGTTGTAGACAGGTTCCCTTTACAAGCAATATTCTCTCTGCAATAAAACATGCCATTATAAAGTGGGGATTGTAATGAAAGAATGTAATCCCAGGAGTGGGAATTGTATTCAAATATTTACTCTTCTGTAAAGATGCTTGGATTATCCCTTGCATTATTTATTAGAACTGCAGGCAAGCGTACAAGATGAAATGAAATGCATCTGCTAAGATTTCTTTTAATATCAATGCAAATTCATGATACAAACATATATAAGCAGAGCCCCTCCAAAGGGACAAATTCCAGGAATAAAATATTCTCAGTGTGTATCATGGAATTCTGTATAGGCAGCGACACCTGCTGACCAAAATGTAGAATGCAGCGGTCAGGCTGGCTATCTATCGATAGATAAAAAGAATGTTGCTGTCGTGTTTTTGAATGGCGCAGTTTAGTCTGATGAGACTGCGCCACCTGGCGGTAAATGTTCTCAGTTAGATTGACAGCTCGAAGTATGAAGGCAACCTTTGGACAGCAGGGAGCGCTCTCCTCCCAATCACAGACCACGTGTGGAGGAAGCCCCGCCTATCTCGTGACAGGCTGCAGTGTTTTCATCCTGAAGAGACATGGCGGGAGACGTGGATTCCCCGAGACTGGAGGACGAGGAGGAGGATGACACGGACTGGATGTCCCGGGAGGAGCAGGGGGAGCAAACAGCCATTCCTGGGCACCAAGCAGCACCTTCATGTAAATAATGAACCCTTCCCTGATGTACATTATATATCATAGCACCTCCCCCACAACATACAATGTACACCACAGCACCTCCTACTGTACATTATATATCATAGCACCCCCCCACAACATACAATGTACATAACAGCACCCCCTACTGAACATTATAAGTCATAGCACCTTACTACTCTATTTTACACCACAGCACCCCTTACTGTACATTATATATATATCATTGCACCTCACTATTGTATTTTACACCACAGCACCCTCTACTGTACATTATATATATGTCATTGCACCTCACTATTGTATTTTGCACCACAGCACCCCCTACTGTACAGTATATATATATCATTGCACCACACTATTGTATTTTACACCACAGCACCCCCTACTGTACATTATGTATATATCATAGCACCTCACTATTGTATTTTACACCACAGCACCCCCTACCGTACATTATATATATATATCATTGCACCTCACTATTGTATTTTACACCACAGCACCCCCTACCGTACATTATATATATATATCATTGCACCTCACTATTGTATTTTGCACCACAGCACCCTCTACTGTATATTATATTTCATAGCACCTCACTCACCTCAGCACCCCCAACATACAGACACTGCAAATTACAGTCCCCCCTACTGTACATTATATATCACAGCATCCCCCCAATACACACACTGTACATCACAGCCCCCCTACTGTACATTTTATATCATAGCACCCCCCAATACACACACTGTACATCACAGCACCCCCTACTGTATATTATATATCATAGCACCTCACTACTGTATTTTACACCAGCGGTCCCCAACCACCGGGCCGCGGCCCACTACCGGTCCGCGGCGGTGTTTTCAGTGGGCCGCGAGTACATGATCCATTATTGAAAACGAAGCGGCACCCAACCACCATCCGCGGACCGGAAGTGGTCCGCAGCGGTGTTTGTATGAGATGCCGGTAAATGCACAGTAGTCTGTGTACAAGCAATGCGAGCACATGACATGCAGCTCGATTGGCTGTCAGATGTCATGTGATCGCTTTGAAGCAGCAGAGGTGCACAGAGAGAAAAGAGAAGACGCCAGAGTATGTCTTCTCTTTTCTCTCTGTGCACCCCCCCCCGGTCCTCAGAGAAATTTCCTTCCGTGAAACCGGTCCCTGGGGCCAAAAAGGTTGGGGACCGCTGTTTTACACCACACCATCCCCCAACATACCGACAGTGCACATTACAGCACCCCCTACTGTACAATTATATATAATAGCATCCCCCATCTGCGTAGTCATGCAAACCGCCCCCCCATGAATCCTCCGTCCTGCACAGGAGCGAGCAGGGAAGCCCAGTTTGTATCTACCGTGTTTCCCCGAAAATAAGACCTAGCACTTTTCCCCCCAACCTGCCCTAATATAAGACCTACCCCGAAAAAAAGACCTAGTAGAAAAAGAAAAAAAAAAAAAAAATGAGCGGGAGACAGCGGGCGTACCCCCCCCGGAGCCGCACAAGCCGATGCTTGCCTTGTAGTTCCGGCTCCTGTCACAGGCGGAGTGATATTACATGCACTTCGCCTGTCAGAAGCCAGGAACTCGGCTCGCGTCTTCTGATAAGGTAAGTTTTTTATTTTAACAGCACAATTACGGTATAAAAATAAATAAATAAATAAAAATGTGAGCAATCATTGCCCCAGCCACATTTTGTGCTGATTTTAGGTTTGTAAGGACAAGCTGGCTGATTTAATACAGTAACAGTGCAAGAAGAGAAATGCTGAATTCAGTAACCAATACCGGTAGCAATGAATCAATGAAGAGTTTAATTTACAATTGGGTCACCATATTAAACTCTCAAATGTACATTGTTCTACATGAATATGGTAAGTGTTTTTTTTCATTAAAAAAAGTATATAAGACCTACCCTGAAAATAAGACCTAGTGTGTTTTTGGAAGCCCAAAAAAATATAAGACACTGTCTTATTTTCGGGGAAACATGGTAGGAGTCGTCCGTATGTCGGATGTCCTTAAAGTGGAAGTAACCTGAAAAATGCCCAAAACAAAAAAAAAAATCCACTTACCTTCAATCCGGCAGCGCAGTCAATCGGTCCGGAGATGTCTTCCATTGGGTCCCGCGTCGTCCTGTCATCCGTATCTGAGCTGGCGCGCCAGGCACTGCCATCTTCTCCTCTTCTTCCAGGTTCTTCTTCCTACATCACCTGACCCAGACGCGAGATCGAGTGATGTAGGTTGGAAAAAAAACTTGCCAATCTCACTGCGCATGCCTGAGATTCGCAATATTTTTACCATTTCTCGAAAAAGCTCCTTTTGCGCATGTCCGAGATGCTCGGGCATGCGCAGAAGGAGCACCCGGGAGGCTTTGCGCTCCCATTCATTCTCCATCGCCTAGGCGATCGGGAATTGGGGGGCGGTGCTGTAACCTTTTTTTATTAAAAAAATGGTGTTGCACTTAAAAAAAAAAATACAAACAACCAGAATTTTACCTTACATAAAGGGGTTGTCTACTCTTTAATGTAAAGTGGAATTTCTGAGTTTAGGTACGCTTTAACTCGGGAACTACTTGCATAAATACACACACACTGTATATCACACCACCCCCCTACTGTAAATTATTTCAGCACTCCCCCCATATAATATAAATTATAGCACTCTGCTACCGTGTACAGGTTGACTTTCAAAAATCCGGCCATCGATAATCCGGTTTCTTCAGATTTCTAGCATCGATTTTTCAAATTCACACGTTTTTCTGGAGCCGCTGTTTATGTTTTGATGGCGCTGTACTCAAGAATCGTCTGTTGGGTCTTGCTTGCACGTGCTTTCCTGCTCATTCCTTCTCATTTATTTGCTGCTGTATTATTATGGATTCAGCCTCCGTTTAAAGGACTCTACAGGTTGTTATTATCTGTTAAATATATACAGCATATATTACCGTAAAAAATCCAGAGATTTAGAAAATCCGCCACACCCCAGTTCCGGAGGTTGACAGATTTTTGAATTTTAACCTGTATTTTATAGCTGTATTTACTGTACAATATATAACACCCCTCTGTACCTTTTATATCATAGCATCTTTCCTTTATTTTGTATCACTGACCCACCCACCCCTCCATTCATTATATATCTCTCCACTATTCATTATACAGCGGGGGAATATTGAACACCTCATTGTTTTTTCTCAGTAAATATATTTCTAATTGAGTTATTGACATGAAATTTACACCAGATATCAGTAACAAAGTAATTCACACATACAAAGAAATCAAAACAAATACATCCATACATTAGGTTATGTGTCATAAAGTGGAATTGCACAGGGAATAAGTATTGAACACACTTAAATGTATTTTAGAAAACCCTTTGTTGATAATGAAAGCTTTGCTCGGGTGTGATTTTGGCCCATTTTTTTCCCCTATGAAACCAATTGAAAGTTTCTGTGGCTGTGTCTTTGGGGTCATTTTGTTGCTGGAATGTCCACTCTTGTTTCATCTTCAGAATCCTGGTGGATGGCTGCAGGTTCTTATAAAGAATGCTCCTGTCCATTTCTCCATTCATCCTTCCTTCAATTTAATGAAATCTGCCAGTGCCAAGTGCTGAACAACGGCCCCACACCATGATGTTCCCATCTCTAAACATCACTGTGGGTGTTTTTTGGGTGATGTGCAGTGCCATTTCCCCTCCTAACATGGTGTGTGCAATGATACATGAAACAAATGATTCTTCCAACTGGTTATACTTTTATAATCTGCCACATCCCTTTATTATTCCAATAACAAACACAAAAAAAGAACTTGGGTCTCTTTAGGCAGCAACAGAATGACATCCTACATATACATTCAGACGAGAAGGAGATACACCAGCGGCCGGTTGAATGAGCATGAAGAGAGTTTGGCTCACATTGCCTAATCGGTATCACAGAATATTGGAAGTTCACTTCATTATGATTGTGTAGAAAGAATTGGTGTGTTATAGAAGGTGGAACGATCCTGCATCAATAGCAGCGCCATAGGTGTATTTTGCAATACCTTGAAGGTGGAGAGCAAGTAAGATTATATCTCCTGAGGAAGCTGATCAGTTTTCTGTGAAACATAGAGTATATCAGATCAACTCTCACCCCATATGAATCATAAACCTGAATGGTGAAACGATTTTATGCTGATTTTTAGTAAAAATGGATTGTTTTAATATATCTACCTTTTTTTAAATTAAAATGTTCAAACATTGATGTATATGTAGGATGTAATTTTGTTGCTGTCTAAAAAGTCCTAACTTTAACTTTTTTTGTGTGTGCGCAATGATATCCATAGAGTTCAATTTTGGTCTTATTTTTGGATTATATTCTGCCGGTATTTCACTTGCTTGTCCAAATGTTGTGCAGCAAACTTTACACAAGCTTCATAATACTTTTATCTTCAGCAATGGAGACTTGTGAAGTGAGGGTGTATAGAGACCACGTCAATTGAGTGTATTACAGGTAGTCCCCGGGTTAAGGATATCTGACATATGGACACCTCCTAGATACAAACGGCCTGTTTAGGACAGAAGCTTGGAGGGGGCGATTGCATGACTTGCAGAAGAAATCTTTTGCTAAACACAGCTGAGGTTGTAGGTGATCTTAGAGACTGAGCTCATTCTGCAGCCTCTTGTAACTCCCTATTGATCAAGACAAACTCTGTAGTTGTTTCTTTTTGCATATCAAAGCACAGCTTGCTCCAAAAGTTAATGAATGTCTAGGTTCCATAACTATTTTTTTTTTGCTTTGTTTGTGATTAACACACTGTGAGTATTCTATACAGTAACTGACACCACGCTGCCTAAAATTATGTTGAGACAAACATCTGTCCTAATTGCATTTTTAATAAAATAATGTACCTGTTCCGACTTACAAATTCAACTTAAGAACAAACCTTCAGTCCCTATCTCGCATGTAACCCGGGGACTACCTGTATTTATTGTTTTCTTAGAAACAACTGTTCCTGCTAATTCCAGGTCCTTGTGAAGCTCTCTACAAGTGATCTTTGGCTCTTCTGATTATTCCTTGGACTCCTTTGTCCGAAAACCTGCACGGAGCACCTGGTTGTGGTCGGTTTAGGGTGAAATGATGTTCTTTCCATTTCCAGACCCCACGGTCAATGGAACATTCGGAAGCTTAGAATTATGTCTTTAACCATGTAATGCTATCAGTATGTTTTACAACAATAAGGTCTTGGGAGAGCTCCTTGCTTTTACCCATCATGAGATGCTTGTGTGATACCTTAGTAATGAGAAACCTTTTTATAGACCATCAGTTAGGACTTAACCAGCCTATATGAATTTGCACTGATAGGACGGAAGATTGCTTTGTAAATACTGATAGATTTCAGCAGGTCTCTTGGCTTTCCCGCACCTTCTTTTCTTCATGTGTTCAGTACTTATTCCTTGTGCCGTTCCACTTTATTACGCATAACTTAATTTATGGACTTATTGTTTTTGATTTCTTTGTGTGAGTTACTTGGATTGTTACTGATATCTGGTGTAAATTTAATGTCAATATCCCATTAGAAATAAATTTGCTAAGAAAAATTAAGTGTATAATACTTTTTTCTCCTGCTGTATATCACAGAACCCGTTTTCTATTCTAAACCTCAGAGCCTGATGAGCTCTGAAGTGATAGTGCAATTCATTATTTTTACACATACCTTCCTTTCAGGTTAAATTGAAAATGTATTTAAATATTTTCTTTTTAGTTTCCAGACAATGGACCAAATCAGACACCGCTTCAAAAAGGGTGATTGTCCACCTGGACATGGACTGCTTCTATGCACAAGTGGAAATGATCAGAAACCCGGAGCTGAGGGATAAGCCTCTTGGTAACCATATCTATCTATTGTGTGGACATGATATTGTGTGACCTTTTCTATGTTGTGAAGGCATGATATCTCATAATCTTTTATATGTTGTAGGGTGTTGGCATGTAAATATGTCCTCTATGCATTTGACAAGAACCTTTAAGCAGTTGGAGAAAGAAGAAATTCAAAGAAATGGCGTTTCCTCCTCCTATATCACTTCATTTTTTGTACACGACAATCCAGATTTTGGGCGAACACTCCTATAGCTTTTTTTTAGGTTGTTTAGTTTTGTTTTTTTTGGTTGCTATCCCTCCCAATGGTTTTGCCATGTAAAGGGTTCATGTGGGACTAAGAACTGACATCATCTGCTGGTTGGAGTGTTGCATGCACATTACCACCATACAAACACACATTATTATTTATTAATAATAAACAGGTTTTTTATAGCGCCAACATATTACACAGCGCTGTACATTAAATAGGGGTTGCAAATGATACGGAGAGTGACACAGGAGGAAGAGAGGACCCTGCCCAGAAAAGCTTACAATCTAGGAGATGGGGAAAGTATCACACAATAGGAGGGGAGATATGTAGTGGGGGTAAGTAGTGAGGGCTTAGGAGACAGAAGAAGAAGATTAGGTGAGTTTGAAATGATGGGTTTTGAGTGCTCTTTTAAATGAACAGAAATTATGAGTAAGCTGAATAGGATGAGGAAGACCATTCATGAGAATGGGGCAGCTGTAGAAAAGTCTTGGAGCTGTGCGAGTGATGGGGTTATGAATGAGGAAGTTAGTATTAGGTCATTGGAGGAGTGAAGAGAGCGGCTAGGGGTGTTGAACTTCAAACTGAAAAGCATTTTTGCTGTGTGCTGGTGTTTCCTTCAAAATCAACTTTAAAATGATGTTTGATGATTCTGTTAACTTTCTATGTGTCCAAGTGTCAGGTATTTGTACTTGTAATACACGTTACCTGTGTACTGCAAATGAAAATACCCATAATTTTGCCTCTTGTCTTCTGTAGGCATCCAGCAGAAATCTCTTCTTGTCACCTGCAATTATGTCGCCAGAAAGTGCGGTGTCAGCAAATGCATGTCCATCAAAGAAGCCAAAGAGAAATTTCCACAGCTTGTGTTGGTCAGCGGGGAGGATCTGACACACTACAGAGAGATGTCCTACAAGGTCACAGGTATTCCGCTTCTGCTTTACCTGTCCTAACACCTTAAAACTCTTTTCCTACTTACATACATTTGAAGGAAATATACATCTTTTATTTAGCGGAATGTTTATCATATACTCTGCTTGGTTTTATGAGCAGACAAATGCATAGGATTTTTTGTAACATTTGTGTTTATTTTATATTGTATAATAATACTGTGACAGCTAGAGCCAACTTTATTTAAAATAATGATGCAAAAAATTATTCTCAGTATGTGTCCCATAATAGTGTTATGCGATCTCACCCGTTAAAGCAGAATTAAACTATTTGGTGGGTGGTGAGCTTCTGCCATAATCGGCCAATTATGGCACATACTTATCCTGTGCAGTCTTCCTGCAGCGATGACCTGTCAAAGCTGCATTCTAGGAAGCCGTCATCTTCATTGCCGGGCCTACAGTGGACATCTTTGGAGACCGATCCTGTTTTTTCATTGGATGATGTAAACCCTGCGCAGTCGCCCTCAGAGCTGAGTATGCGGCATGTAGTTTAGAGCTAAAAAAGTTACCGAGATCCAGGGAGTTAGTTATTTGACAAAAGCGACATAGCAAGTGTCCTTGTCAAATAGTACTACCTCCTGTTTTTTGTTTTGTTTTTTTCAGTTTGAGTCCGTGCCAAGAGGAACACCAGAACCTCCCAATTAAAATACTGGGAGGTTTGTTGTTTTCTACTTTCTACCGTTTTTTGTTTGCGATCATATGGAAGTACAATACCCTCATCAAATTTTTATTGTACAATTTTCTCCCCATTGTGGAGAATTATTCTCACACACTCTGTACTGGTGACAACATAGTAAGTCTCATCAAGGGACAATGAATTTGGCACTTCCTATATCTATGCAAAACCTAAAAGAAAAGCATCATAAAGAAAAAAAGCAGAGTGTTAGTCTTCAATATGAAAGGCTATCTATCTCAATATTAATAGAATCTTCAGTTCCATCACATATTCATAAAATAAACAAACATGTTTTAAAATACCACTAAGATAACTAAATCTGACTTCCAGAAATGTATTATCATTCTCTTATACATATTCTTGTTTTTTTCTTAGAGCTGCTGGAAGAGTTTGGTGTGAAGGTTGAACGGTTGGGTTTTGATGAAAACTTTGTTGATATCACAGAGCTGGTGGATAAAAAGTTACAGCAGCAACAGAATGTTGGCATCCTGGAGGTGTCTGGGCATGTATACAATAATCAGAGTAAGACTTTAGTATTTACCCTTTTGTTGACATGCCTTTATGCACAAAGAATAGTTTATCGCATTTCAAAATAGAGCCAACTAAATTTTTGGAGAGTGCATTACCTGCTGGCTTTTAAATGTGTTCTTGGTGACCCTCAGCACCTTAAAATGATCACACAAAAATATTGTTAGTTTCTTAGGAAACAGAAGCTCACAGTAGAGAGAAGTATATATACGATTACGTTCAGTAGTAGCAATACTTAATAACGTAAACCTGTCAAAAGAGGTGTAAAGAGGCTGCCGTTGTTGGTCTTCTTCTAAAACTGGTTGGTTGTGTCTGACTTTTGAGCCAGAGCATCAGCAAAATGACCATCAAACTAGCGCTCCCATCAGAAGCTGCCTACATTATCTTTTTCGATTTTTAAAGAATACTTTAACTAAATACTGCTTAACTCTACAAACCTCACTTGCTTGTTGTTTCAAGCTCCAGTAAGATCAATTTCCACAGGGTTCTTCTGTCTTCCTTCTCTACTTCTTTCCGGAGAAGATCTTGGCCATCTTGAATGGCAATGCCAGGATGAGGTAACTCACGCAGGTGTGCGGGAGTTCATTTGTCCCTAACACACACAAGGGATGTTAAGGCACATTATTGCAGAAAGGACATCGCCTCTCCATTTCTGCAATAATGACCTGCCTGATCAAGCATACAAAGTAATTTTAGGCAATTTGTATGTGTTTCAACTTTGTAACAATAGTTTGGGGAAGACCCGTTCCTGTTACAGCATGCCCATGTTTATAAAGACTTGATTGGTATAGAAAAATTGCAGTGGGCTGTACTGCAAACCTACTGAACACTAGGATAAAGTGTAACAGTCATTGTGAGTCCGGTGTTCTCTTGGTAAGCGTTTGGAATCACAAAGAAAGATAAGATGTTGCTGCTAGTTGAATTTGTAGCTTTCTAGTAAAATTGTCCTTGGCCATTTTATTATTTGTAGTAATCCCTGAATGAAGTTTCATATAGAATCGATCCACCTCACAAATCAGGGTATTTGTTAAATAATTAGGAATTAATTCCTTTTACATGCTACAATATATTGTTCTGTTGTTTTGCATTCAATCGTTGCCTGTATAGGTGTTCCCTATATAACTGATATAATAAGAATGGGAAATTTGACGCTGACTTGTTTTTGTGATTGCAGCGGTAAATTGCAGTGATTGGACTCACAGACGATTGGTTGCTGGCTCTCATGTTGCCGCTGATATCCGGGCAGCTGTGCACAGCAGATTGGGGCTCACTGGCTGTGCTGGGATAGCTTGTAATAAGGTTCTCTCTAAACTGGTATCTGGGACCTTTAAACCAAACCAACAAACTGTTCTGTTTCCTGAAAGCATCAACCACTTGATCAACAGCCTAAACCATGTGAAGCGAATTCCAGGTATGTAAGCATAAAGGCTGTGTACACACGTTGTCGTTGGAAATGATCTTTTATGATTTATTCCAATGACAAAAGACTGAAAGATGAATGAGTGAGCGCTGTACATATAGCACTGTTTTGCTCTATGGAGAGAGAATGAGCCAGCGGCATCCCGCTGCACTCTCCTACCTTTACTTCCATTGTGGTCATTCAAAATCTGCTGTTCATGGATCCATCCTAACGACTTTTGTCAGATTCCCCCCCAAGACAAGCTTAACTGTTCAAGCTTAACAAGAATCATCTAATGTATGTGTATATAGCCTTAAGTGTTTATTTGATATCAGAGATGCTTTTATAATCCTAGCCAGGTTCTGAAATACCCACTGCTGTACCTCTGCACTGTTCTTGTTAGATAGAAATGATGCTTAGCCTTGGATGGGGGCTTCTTAGATAAATCCGGTTGGGGACAGCCAATCAGACAATATCTTTAATGAAACTACTTTCCATGTATTGTGTCCTTATGTTCAGTTTTTGATATTCTGTGCTCTCTAATATAGAGTAAATCAAGTTGTCATGCAGACAGATAGGTGGAGAAGCACTGTACAGTTTTGTACAGTTTACACCGTATACAGATTCCAACACATGATCTTACCATTAATGTCCTTGCTTGGAATCTGCTTGAAATCCTAATTACGGAGACAAATAAATGGAGGGTGGTAAAGCTTGTCTCCAATAATATTAAATATTAATGCCAACATACATTACCTGGATAGTCGGCTGCCAGTGTGTGCTGAATGCCTCTGTAATAAAGAGAAATTGCTCCCTAAAACCACTGCATAAGCTGACACTTTCGGACATGTCAATGACCTAAACCCCCTCCATTCCAGAGCACATGTGTTTGAAGAATACAGTAGAGGTATTTGGGGATAACTAATAGGAAAGGTAAAAGGCTTTTATGGAAACTTTCACTGAGCAGATATGTAGATTGCTGGACTCATCAAAAATTTTTCATTGCCAGGCTACATAAATATTTATATTGTGCCATAGTGCAATTGAAGTAAGCTCAAACAACTGGTTTATAATTTGAACCTAAAGTCTGTGGCTCTATCTGAACGTCTATAGGTTCAGTGTAAAGAAGGTTGATCAGTGTCTGCACAGCCTGATGTACATTTGGTCTGGTGGTGCTCCATGTAGTATATAACAGATAGGATATTTCAAGTAACATTTTCATCCTAATTCTGGAGTTAGAGTGGTCTAGGTCCTGTTCCCACTGGCTTTAGGTTGGTGTTGATGGCATCAGTTTGACATGCTTCAGAGATCCTACAGAAATAACTGGTGTATTCAACTTGCAGTTGATCTCCTTCGGACCTGCATTTGACCTGCTTCAAGCGGGTTTTTTGTACCAATAGACTTATTATTGAATGCAAAACCTACTTAAATCATACAAACACTTATCAACAACCTAAATACTTTGTATTAGGATTTTTCTCATGGTTTTGAATTATTTTTAGGCTACATACACAGGTCAGATCATTCTCGTCCGATTATCGCTTCAGGGCTGATGTCAGACGAGAATCTAACGTGTGTACAATAGCTGTCCGACGTCGTTCATGGGTCCGTCCTGGCAGTTCCACGAACGACCGCAATGCAAGTGAAGGGAAAAGCACAGCGGGGTGCAATTTACTTGTTTTCCCCTCCCCCCTTCATGCATCTTTCAGTCTTTAGTCGCTGGAAACAATTGTGAAAGATCCTTTCCAACGACAAAAGTCTAATGTATGTAAGTAGCCTTAGCGTCTGCCTCCTAATCAATATTGTTCTATCAGTGGCCATTATTTAGGTGTAGAGGGGGGGGGATGCAGTATTGTCCACAAACTGCACTACTTTGTGTTTTTTTTTTTTTATCTGTGGGTTGCTACAGAGTTCATGAGGTTTACATATAACAATGTATAGATAAATATTTCCCTGTCTTTCTAGGTATAGGCTACAAAACTGCCCAGCGCCTTGAAGGACTGGGGTTGTCCAGTGTATGTGCTCTTCAGTCCTGTCCTGTCACTGTGCTGGAAAAGGAGTTCGGTTCCCCAATGGCTCATCGTATCCAGCAGCTCAGCCGAGGTGAAGACTATTCCCCTGTGACGCCATCTGGTCCTCCTCAGGTAATGTGGACTTCTCATAGAGATCTCGGCTCCCACACAGGGAGGGAGTAAGGGTTCTATGCAGCATTTTTTAGGTACAGGCTTTTTATATCAAGCTGTGGCTGCCTTCTCAATAAGACACTGTAAGATTTAGCAAAATGTTTGTTTTAATGTATTTCACGTACAAAATTTATTTTTCTGATTTAAACTGAATCTTTGAAAGATCCTTTCCAATGTATCATGAAAGATCCTTTCCAACGACAATTATTGCATAAGTGTACATAGGCCCCTATTGATACCCTTTATGTTCTCACCCTTATTGTTTTCCTTTTTGTTTTATGCTGTTAATGTTCTTGTACATGTGCTGTTTTTATACTCAGTATATTTTCCCTTGCCTTGTGCATAATCTCATGGAACATTAAGACACCATGTTCTCCCAACAAACATATGTTGATTTTTACAACAAATCCAAAACCTCAATCTGATATAGGCCTTATGCAGAAAACACACCTGGGGTTCTCATACCATTACATAAAAACCTAAGGCTACGTCGGCAGATCTACGAACGATCGTAATACAAGTTAAGGGGAGAGAGCACAGCAGGGTGCCACTCTGTCATTCTTCCCCCTCCCCTCTCCATAGAGCAGAATAGTGCTGTATGTACAGCATTGCTGGTCAGTGGGAAGAATATCACCCAACAAAAATTGCCAAAATTACCTAATTGGTGTCTGGTAAACTGACCTACAAGGCACAAACTGATCATTGCTTAAAGAATCCCCAGCAACCTCTGGGGGAACCCTAGGGATCCATAGAACCCCAGTTGAGAAACAATTCTACCACATACAAATTTCCGGGAGGTGATTTTAATTCTGTGATGAATGAGGATGAAGATGGGGTCCCTTGCATTGTATTCTGGTGTTATCGTTGTATACCCGGATCTCCCCCTACCACAGCTCACCTTCACCTTGAACAATATTTGGAGACAGAGATACTCACTTGAGGAACTCACTTGCCTGTTTTTCATTATTACTTTTTGACAAATATATTGTGTTTTATTTATTTTTAGATCTTTGTTACTTATTCCTGAGAAAGCAGCCTGATTCTAATAAATGCGTTGAATAACTCTTTTTGTGAAGTTTTCTTCTGTTGAAAACTATCATTTTCACAATAATTACAATGAGTCTAAAACCACCCATGCAAATGTATTGTGTTTATAACTGTATCTGGAATATTGTTTATTGCGTTTAAATAAATTATATTTGCTTTTTAACAATTTCTGATATTACCCTTTAAAATGTTTGAAAGCACGTTGTTTAAAAAATATGTAAATTAGGCATAGGGTACTTTTAATATTTCACCTTGGGGCTCCAACCAACAATTAATATCCCTTGGGGGACAATTTACCTTTTGTTCTCTGGTTGATACTTGATTATTTTTTTTGTGCACTGACTCATTTCACTTTTGTTGCCATTCCTGCAATACACGCTATGGTGATATCCGATCACAACTGTTCTTTCTGTCAGTTAGTTTGTATCCAACAAAAGGGATGCAGTCATTTTGGAGATTCCCCTTGTTTTTACACAATGATCCGGCTTTAAATTGATCGGTGTGAATGGATTATGCATCCACCAACTTGATTCACTGGGATACTGGTCCTTCACATACCGTTACCTTTTTCACCAACATAGGAGGGATTTGTGCAGGGTCTTTCGGCAGTGACCACTTTACGCAGTGCGTCTTGATTTTTATTTTTTAATCAGTTTTTATTTGTATTATCTTTATGCACCTTGTCACATTTTTAAAAAAATTTGTGCTTAACAACACTTTTTCTGCAATCTGTGGCTCTGTGATAGTACATAAAGCAATTATTAGTATGGCGTAAGTCTTTTTATAACCAGGAATTCTGGTTCTTGCTTTATTTTATTTAGAAATTAGCTTTCCAATAGATTTTTTTTTAAATTAAATCTGCAAATCCTGTATATCACTAACCAAGAATGTCCAAGTGTTCTCTTTGGCCACTTTAGGTTTTATGAGAGATTTTACATTCAGTTTGTTATGTATCTATTATGTATGCTTATCTATCATTGTTGTCCTATATGATCAGTTACCTTGTCTCCTGTATGTCATATTACTTTTCTTCCTATTGATTTCCTTTCTGCATAGTCTTGAATAATGTACCATTCCTGTATCACAGGGGCCTTTTTTATTTCTTTTTATCAAAACAGTCTCTCAGTGAAGAAGATTCATTTAAAAAATGTTCCACTGTATCAGAAGTAAAACTAAAGATTGAGGAGCTACTCAGAAGTCTTTTAAAAAGGTGAGTGTCAGACAGTTTTTTTTTTTTACTTTCTATAAGTTTGCTCAGTTTAGATTTGATACAATACACTAATGGATATAGACATTAGATTTGATAATATAGTATAGGATGGTATCCAGTGTAACGTCATATACATACTGTGATCCCCTAAATGACTAATTACATAGAAAAGAGAATACATTCTTTATTCTTTTTCCTATGGGTATAGACGTTAACCTATGTGCTGTGATTAAAGTAGATGTACAGAAGAACAAGATTTAGTTTGCTATAGCACTTTGTAGTATAATAATTTGCTTTTTTCCAACAAAATACTGTTTTCATTATTCTTTCCTCAGTCATATGTCATTACTGCAGAAGTCCTGCATTCGCTTCATATCTTCATGCATGCACTCCAGCAATGTTGTTATTATTAATATTATTAATTTTACAAATATTAACCACCTGAGCGATAAGCCCGACCTTGGTACGGGCGTCAAAAAGTTACAATTATCGATAAACCCGAACTTTTCTCACTGTATGAAAATACAGTGAGAAAAGTTCGGGTTTATCGATCACTTACCGGGTCCCGCTGCGATCATCCATCGTCGTGTTCCAGCGTCGTCCTCCAGCGTCGGGTGTCCTCTCCCTCCGTGCATGTACGTCGGCGCGTACGATGATGTCGGCGCGTGTGCGGGAAATTCAAACTGAAACTCATTCAAACACATTTTGTATTGGATTGAATACAAACTCCTGTATCCAATCCAATACAAAATATTTAAAAATAAATACAAAGTATGTAATTGGTAAATTCAAACTCTCATTTTGTATTGGATTGAATACAAAGTCCTGCATCCAATCCAATGTTTGTTTTAGAAAAATATATTACTATACAGTATACCGAATTATCGCATTTTCAGTATTTTTCATTTATTTTTATATTCTTGTTTAAGCTGATTTTTTGTGTCTTTTATTTATTTTATTAAAAGTACATTTTTTTACATGATTGTGTGTTTCAAACATTTTTTATATTCATGATATCTACTAGACCCTTGTTCGGACATATTTCTGTAACTTACAGGTCTAAAATTTAAAAAAAAAAAATTTCATGAAAAACAGTGTAATGCTTTTGGTACAGAAATCTAGACATCAGTGTAACGCCCAGGAGGTTAAACAGGATTTTTTATAGCGCCAACATATTACGCAGCATTGTACATTAAATAATGGCTGCAAATTACAGACAGATACAGACAGTGACACAGGAAGAGGAGAGAATGTATGGCATTTGTTAGGGTGGCCTCCTGATGGTGACAGCAAAGATCGTTGTCTGTTAGTTAATAACCACCTGTATTCTTCATTGGAAGCCTGTGTGTGAAAAAAAGGTTTTTCATGGCAGTATCACTAGGTATATAAAATTTGCAAATATTATAAATAAAAATATATAAATTACTTTGAAATTTCATTACAGTGACTCTTTCACATAAATTAAAAAAGAAGGAGGTGCCACTTCCTTACCTGCCAAACACTGCTGTGGTAATGTGCATTGCTGAAATCTTTTGAGAAACCAACACTTTTGGGAGTGATAATCTCTGCATTCACTGGTTTACCTGCAAACCAGACAGTTGATGAAGGTTTACACAGCAAGGCCCTTATTATTATTATCATCTTCATGTATGCACTCCAGCAATGTTGTTATTATTATTATTATTATTATTATTATTATTATTAATAATAATAATAATAATAATAATAATAATCATAATATTAAACAGGATTTATATAGTGCCAACATATTACACAGTGCTGTACATTAAATAGGGGTTGCAAATGACACACAAATACAGACAGTGATACAGGAGGAGGAGAAGACCCTGCCCCGAAGAGCTTTTAATCTAGGAGTTGTTGTCATAGTGGAAGTGCCAGGAGTCACCCTGGTAGTGGTTGCCTATCATTGTGGATGGATAAAGAGGATTTTTGTGCTTCCAGATAGGAGCCAGAATTATCAGTCAGCCCACAACATATAACATAATACATTGTGATCATATACATGCACTGTTCTTGTTTTCCTCTTCTCCTAACACCTTTTCTTTTCATAATTGTAAACCCTCATTTTTTTTTAGACTGCATGTGGATGGAAGAAGTCCTCATACCTTGCGTCTCACCCTGCGACAGTCCTCCCCAATCAATAGATATTTCAATCGGGAAAGTCGCCAGTGTCCCATCCCAAAGAACGTGATTCAGAACCCAAACAGTGGTGAGAAACCCTGTGTGAAATGTGTTCAGTCAGCAGATCCTGCAATGTTGGCTTTGGCATTTTTGGAGTTGAGTTTGTATATAGAGAGGTGAACAGATTGATTTAGTGTGTCCTGATTTCCAGGAAAGTCCTAATTTCAGTGTTTTTTTTTTTAACAAGGGAAAACAAGGACAGAAGTAAAATGTTTTCGATTTATATCCTTATTGGAGGTTGTTTTTCTCTTCCTGTCTGGTAAAGCTGTTGTCAGTGTGAAAGTCACAATCTCTCTAACCCTGTGTTTCAAAATCAGGAATACATACCTGATTTATGAAAGCTCTGCAAGACTGGAAAAAAAGTTTTGAATCCTGGACTAGATCCATTCCAGGTTTGCTGGATCACCCAGCTTCACTGATGAAGTGTATACTCTCAATTTTGAAGAGCTTAAAAAAAATCAGGCTCATGGTGTGGACCTGCTTTCATTTTTTGACATGACTACGCCACTCTAAATTCCTAAGCATGGGGTGCCAGCCCTGCCTGTTTAATTTATAATGGAACACAGCACCCCCCTCATCATTGTTCCCCCTCTCCTCTCCATTACCCTTCCCTGGTCACAGACAGAGGGCACAGCTATCAGGTATCAGCTGATTTCAAAATAAACAGGTATTGTTTATTAAACAGATAGGATAGAACACTTTTATACCTAGCAGACCAAATAGGAGCAATTACCAGATGTTATTATACACTATAATGATGTTTTTTCTCTTCTTTCCATGCATAGAGGATTCTTTCTCTGTTCTGATAGAACTACTTATGAAGCTGTTTGAAAAGATGATTGATGTTAAGTCATCCTTTCACCTCACCCTTTTGAACGTCTGCTTCTCCAACCTCAAGCCTGCTCAGCATTCAAACTCCTCTCGAAACTCAATTGGATTTTATCTAACTCAAAAGAAACTTCCATCAACAGAGGCCTGTCAGATCTGCAAGGTAAGAGGAACAACATGGCCGACTGTGCATCATGGTGACTAAGTGGTTAGCAAGCCTTACTTTGTACTTCACTTTCCCAGTTCCTAATAGGGACAGACATTGTGCTTGAGATTTTCCAGGTGCTCCAGTATCATTTTATAAATCAAAAAACCTTAGACCAGCTGTTTTGTGACATCCTTCTCCATTACATAGGTCAGCTAGCTAGACTTGGTATCACACTGACAAAATCACATGCGATAATCACACTGAGGTCAAGGACAGAAAAAAGACAGCTTCCTGGTTCTGTGAAATGAAATTACCTAAAGTGAGCAGTCCTTCTGAACTTTAACTTAGAAAAGAATTGTTTAAATATTTGTTTTGTAAAGAATTCTTTAAATATTTGCTATAGATACCAAGTGATTTAGATATCACTGTGTTCTGCTTGAAGTTCAGAGATGTGCAAACCCAACGCACCATTCCTGATCTCTCTCTCTCTCTCTCTATATATATATATATATATATATATATATATATATATATATATATATATATATATATATATATATATATATATATATATATATATATATCCAAAACTGACCACTTTAAGATTTGAAAACCAGAATCTGTACACCTCTGCCATAAACCCACTTTAATATCTTTTCATTTTCCATACAAGGACCCTGAAGTGCAGGCAGAGGAGGATCCAGAAGACACAAATCCTTCTACAAATGTCTGTTCAGTGGAGACAGATCACACTGCTTCTTTATCTCTCCCTGACCACATAGATATGGATGTGTTTAGTCAGCTCCCTGAGGACATTAAGAAGGAGATCCTCTCCAGCCCACAAACTAGTACCATACACAAAAGCAGCAAGTCCCCAACACCATCAATGTGTCCTAAAGGAATACAGAATTTCTTTAGGAAAGTAAGCGCAAGAAATCCCCAGAGTTCCTGTACAGCTGGAAGTTCTTCTGCAACAGAAATACCAGAACAGCATCCACAAACCATGATGGACTCCGGCTGCACACGACTTTCTGTTGAGCTTACCCAGCAGAGCTCATGTAAAGACAATGAAAGTGGAAGTAGTGGTAATGACACCCCCTGTACCAGTTCTTCTGTTTGTATGTTAGGCAATAAGCAAATTAATCAATGCCACGACACAGACATGGACTGTGTAGAATCAGGCGACAGTGGCAGTGCTTCCTATTTTCCTAGAGGTGTGGATATGAATGTGTTTTCTCAGCTGCCAGAGGAACTGCAGAAAGAACTAATGGTTGACTGGAAGCACAAAAAACTCACTCCCAAAATTCCTGCCATGAAATCGCAGGAGAAAGTAAAGAACACCAGAGGTCAAAGGCCAAACTCTTCTGCAAAGCCAAACAACCTGCTAAAGTATTTTAAACCTGGTTGAAGCAGCCACATTTTTTGTGGAGAGTTGAGACACTAAAATGAACCTGTGCTTTGCATTACAAGTCAAAGTAACAAATAACTAAATGACATCTTCCCCAGCCACACATACTTAAATTTCTAGTATGTTAATTTATTAAAGGTTGTGTATAGTGATATGGAGCTTACTCAGGGGTGTTAGGACTCTCCCCATACCCCCATGTGTCAGCTCTGGGTGTCCCTGGTTTTGGGAGTAGCCAATCATAAGGAACTAGCGCTATGATGTGAGAGGAAGGAAGTCACATGCTCCTCATACCCAATACGAAATATTTCTCTTTACTCCCAGCAGCAAGTGAGCAAAGAGAAGGTGAATATGTGCTACTGGGAGGCAGCATTTAAGAGAACCAGTTGCTTTACCCTGCATTGAGAAAGCATAGGCTTATGGTAAAGAGCCCAATGTTGCATATGTTGCTTGTCCTGCATGGGCAAAGACATTGTTTTGTTTTCAGCTGTTGACTTTTTCTTTAGTATAAATGCTTAAACAGAACGTAAAGTCATAGTATTCATTTATTCTTTTATATGACAAGTTTCAACATTCCTTGTAAAAAAAATAAATAAATAAATACAAGTAAACAGATTAATAAAAAGTGTAATCTGTCTGTAAACATTGCTGGAGGAAATTACTTTTGCTCTGCACTGCATGGATGTCCTAAACAATATACCAAATGTATAGTTTGTTAGTAAAAATTCTCCAGAAGGCTTATAAAATTGGTTTTAAAGACTTTAGCCTTTATCTTTTTAAACTTCTGACTTTAGCTGTAAGAAGGGTGACATGCATACTTTAATTTGTGTGTACAAGATATGACTAAGTAACATATTGCTTATAAAGTATGATGTTAGAAATAACAAACGTTATCAAGACTTATCCACCCAACATTTAGCATGGATATTCCTCTGGCAGCCGTGAAGTGTTTCAGTTACTGTTCTAGAAGTTGCTTGCAGTATCTAGTTTTATGGAGAAGTTCTAGGCATAGTTGGGGTGTTTAACAAATGCCTACAAACCTCACATATTAGCACTTGGTATGCAACTATCCTTTCCCAGTGGCTGCAACCTATCATTTATAAACGAACCTTCAGTTAAAGCAGACCTATCATGACATTTTAACAATATGTAAAAGCATGGCATTCCTTTTACATAACAGAAAAAAGGATTTTATTTTTCACTTTTGTGGGAAGGTTTGTAGTGGCAGTAAAGACTGAAGGGGAAACCCACAGCCTCCTGGGATACTTGTGCCACATATTCCAGGAGGCTGTAGACTGTTCCTTAAATACATGCCCAGTACCGGACATGTGTCACCGGATGGCCTTCCTGTAAAAAAAAATCAAGCGATTGAGTTAACATATGCACTGTGAGATCGGAACTCGTTTTTTGAAATTTGGAGAAAGACACCCAATCTTGAGCATGCGCAGTGTGAGATCAGGTGATATGAGGAAGAACTCGGAAGAAAGAAGATAGCAGCATTGGATGGAACAGAAAACTCTGGAAAGAAGAGAGATGCCAAGGCACTGGGGGCTGTTTGTGAATGGGCTTTTTCATAAGTTAAGGTAAGTGATTTTTTTTTTTTTTACTGCATTTTCCTCTTTACTAAGCCCTAGAACATTTTAGCTACCTATTGAAAGTCTTATGATAATATATGTTTTATTCACCTAACCACCGGACCATATTATTTACCTGTTTGTAGTGTGAGATTCACTGTACACAACTGCTGTTATAAATTCAGCACACATGAGGACAGCAGTGATGAATGAAAGTGTTTGCTGAGTAATAACTAACACACAATTTATAATGTATGTCAGGGCAAATAAAAAGCTTTCAGTACATCTCTCTAATATGTGCAAAATATTCCCACTGTGGTCTGCAGTGTCTGGGAGGAAAGAAGTGTGAAACAAACATGAAGAAAGATTGGGCTCAGTCATAAATAATACAATATGTTTTTTGTTACCTTTGCATGACATAGCAATTATTTAGCTTTAGTTCTTCAGCTGTACTTTAAATTAATCTCTTGCAGTTCCCTTTATGGCACAGCTCGGTTTTCAGTAAAATGCAGGTTTAGCTGTACGCAGACATGAACTCCAGTGAGAGGAGGTGGAGGTAGTGATATGTGGGGCAACTTTTCTTTGCCATATGGATAAAGGGGAGCGGAGGCTTGTGGCCTTCCATCACAGGGCCAGGAGGTGATCTCTTAGTGCTGAGTTGGGTGAACATGGTTCTGACAATATGTGTTGTGTCAGGTGAACTCTTGTATTATGGACATGCACAAGCACATTATTGAAGGTGGATGTTTCTATTGACATTCCCTGTTTATCTATTTACTATGTTATATAGGACACTTATAGAAACTTAGACAAAATACCAACAGGTAAGCCTACATAATTTTATTCTTTAGTAGCTGGAGCATTTCAGGTAGGACAAGGAAGCCTAGCTATAAATGGGAATTCATTGTATGGATCTTTTTCTCTCTCTCCTCTTGCTCTCTCTTTGGTCCTTCTTTATTAAAGCTCTCCAAGACTGAAGAGGATACACTTTCATCAGTGAAGCTGAGTGACACTGCTAACCTGGAATGGATCCAGTCTGGGACTGAAAACATTTGCTAACAAATAGCAGATGACCCTTAACAAATCTATTCCAGGTTTGCTGGATCACCCAGGTTCTCCAATGAAAGTATTCTTTACAGTCTTGGAGAGCTTTAATAAATCAGGTCTTCTGTCTTTCTTCTTCTCCATACATGACAGGGCGCTTTTGTAGCTATGCGGTGCGTTTGGTGTCATTATTGTGCACTATATCTGTTCATGTTGGGTGAAGGTTCTGTATCACCTAAATGATGTTTAATTGAATTTACTATACATTTTATGAAGCAGAGGTTTTTACGTTCAGCAACATTGTGTGCCATGTGGACATGGAAGAATTATCCACCAAAGAATATGTGCTGAATGCCAGAATTAATGCCTAATAAATAGACCTGTAAAGGATGTTCATGTTCATGTTTATGTTGTAACCTCAGTGCTACACCTTTGCAAAACTACCAGGTATGATTTCATGTCTAATGATACAATAGGTGTGGTGTCAAATTAAGTCATTGCTTAGAGAGAGTTATTATTATTATTTTTACACAGTATTTATATAGTGCCAACATATGCAGCTCTGTACAAAGTCCATTGTCATGTCACTAGCTGTCCCTTCAAAGGGGCTCACAATCTAATGTCCCTACCTCAGTCATATGTCTTTTTTTTATCAATTTTGGGGGAAAGCCAATTAACCTAACTGCATGTTTTTGGGATGTGGGAAGGAACTGGAGCACCCAGAGGAAACGCATGCAAACTCCATGCAGATAGTGGCTGAGATTTGAACCTGGGACCCAGCGCTGCAAAGATCAGAGTGCTAACCACTGACCAACACAGTTAAATAGATATACGAGGGGGTGCTGAGAAGTTCCTGGCTTTGCCCAGAAAGAAGAAAGCCAGATTTATGAAAAAACACATTTATTTAACATATTCGCCCCTGAGACTGATGCACTTGGTACAGCGTAGTTGCAGCTTTTATAGACCGTTCAAAAAAAAGTCCTTTGGTTGGTCTGCAAACCAGCTCTCGGCAGCATTTTTGACAACAGAAATGTCCTCAAAATATTTCCCCTTCAGGTGTTTCTTCAAATTCGGGAACAGATAAAAGTCTGAATGGGCCAGGTCAGGTGAGAAGGGGGGATGGTGGACCAACTGGAAACCAGGGGTGTTCAATTTGGCAGCCACAAAGTTGGACGTGTGCCCAGGTACATTGTCCTGCAAAAAAAAGGATTCCTTTGGTCAACTGTCCATGGCGTTTCGTCTTATTTGCTTCCTTCAGCTGGTCCAGGAGGTTAGCATAATACTGTCCGGTGATACTAGAGCCCTAAAGTAGGTAGTCCACCAACAGAATACCGTCTTTGTCCCAGAAAACGGATGCCATGACTTTTTTTGGCGGATTTCTGGGTTCGGAACTTCTTCGGCTGCGGGGACCCGCTGTGGCGCCATTACTTTGACTGTTCCTTGGTTTCAGGATCATAGATGTGGAGCCAGGTTTCATCCTCAATCACTAACCTAGCCAAAAAGTCCGTGCAGCTCCAAAATGGGCCAAAACGGCTTTGGAAGCTTCAACTCGGTCCTTCTTCTGATCACTGTTCAAACATTTTGGCACTCACTTCACTGAAAGCTTGTGCATGTCTAGGATAGTGGTGATAAACCCAACATGCTCCCGTGGGATGTCAAATATCTGGGCTTTTTTTTGCGGATATTCGGTGGTTCTCAATATTTAGCTTATGGACAGCATCGCAGGCTGCCGGGTCAGTTGAGATTGGGGGACGCCCAATGCGGAGCTCATCTTTAACGGTGAAATGCCCAGTCTTGAAACGAGATATCCAGGTTTTACCAGTGCTGTAGGAAGGACACTTCTCCCCCAGTGTTTTTGACATCTCAGTGACAATGTCCTTTGCTGACTTTCCCTGGAGAAACAAAAACTTCATGACGGCCTGTAACTCCAACAACATGAAACTTGCTTGTGCCTCTGCCATCACAGCTTCTCACTAGAGAAAGAAAGAACGCCAACTTATTGCACAGTGCTTTGCTCAGTCGGTAGTTATGTCACTAAATGGAAAAATGCATAGGGTACTCTTTGGGTCAGCTCATGGTCTATGTTTTTACTATTATTTACATTTTGGGACTTGTATTTATTTAACCAATTATTTATTTTTACTTTTTCTCTTTCAGACTTCGAATCCAAATATATGTGCCATTATATATATTTTTAGTTTGTTGGTTGTACACCTCCCTAGTTTTACTAGTTTTACTAGTCTCACTTCCAGGTTGGGACATGTTCACCTTGTGCTGTTCATGTCCCAATCATCCTGGGATCTCTTGAAAGAAGAAGCATTATATCATTAAGGTGGAACTGTAGGCAAAATGCTAAATACAGAGTTCAGATTCATATATGTTAACTGTAATAACAAAGTATTTGTAATTGTTATTTTGTTTTCTTTTGTGATACCTCCACCTCTGCTGCTGAGTTTGGTGACTTAGCACCATCAATAAATACAATTGTGGCCTCCATTTTTTTTATCATAAAGGTACAACCAAGGTCAGATTAGTCCCTCAAAATACATACAGGTTAGTCATGGTTTGGAGATGGACGTTTCATATTATTATTCCAATAATAATATATAAACAGTATATAGCACTAACATATTACGCAGTGCTGTACATTAAATAGGGGTAGCAAATGAAAGACAAATACAGACTGTGACACAGGAGAAAGAAAATCTATAATTTTAACTTAATATATCATTTTATTTGATATTTCATGCTTCAATCTGTGAAGTTTTTGTTGGTCCATCTAACACAGGGGTCGCAAACTCCGGCCTTTAGGCCAGATACGGCCTAGCCGGTAGTTTGTTCTGGCCTGACACCCCCTGGCCAATCTGGTTGGGGCCGCGGGTTGCCGGCCGGATCTGCAAGGGCGGCGTTAGGAACTGCCGGAGCCACCGAAGCTCCGATGCCGCCTCCTTGCTGTGGCTCCCCTATTTACTGCGGCCAGTGTTGATACTTCCGCCGCCGCCGCGATAAATAGGGAACGCTCCCTGAAGATAAATCCACCTGGTGGGGGTGGAGCCATTAGGGCGGGACTCAGAGTCCAGCCTAGTGTGCTCCTGTCCACCCCTGAAATGGCCTAGTGGCCATAAAAGTTTGCCGGCCCCTGATCTAACAGGAAATCCTTCACTTTCTGACTGCTCCTGCAATAAATTGGATTTAGCTGCACTATTTCTACTTAGGCTATGTACACACTTAAGATTTTTGCCGTTGAAAAGGATCTTTCACCAAAGACTGCATGAACAAGTGCTGTATATACAGTGCTGTTCTGTCTATGGAGAGGGGAGGGGGAATAACAAGCGAGCAGCACCCCGCTGTCCTCTCTCCTCTTCACTTGCATTACGATCGTTCGTAGATCGGCCAGCACGAATCCATGAACGACATCGGGAGGCTGCTATACACATGTCAGATTCTCGTCTGATACTCGCCCTGAAGCGATAATCTGACAAGAATTGCCTGACGTGTATGAAGCCTTAAATTTAGTATTCTTAGACAAGGGAAATGCCACTCCGCCAGTCTTTCCACTGTGTATCTGTATGTGAAATCTGAGAGCAGGCTGTTTGGATTATACTTACTTACTTTCTGGCAGACTAAAAAAATAAGAAAAAAAAAAATAAAAAAATTGTTTATTCTATAACATATAGGTAAAGAAAGTATAGAGTGAGTTGAAAAACTTTAAAGATGAGTTATTTGTTAACGATAATGCTAATGAATTATACAGTAAGAACTAAAATACAATCCCTGGAATCTCTTGCATCTACCGAACACTAAGATATCAGTATTGGATGGACTGATCCTTAAAATAAAATAAGAAACTGATTAGTAAATGTACAATCAGTATTATGCCCTCAGGTAATATGGCTGCCCCTGCATCATGTGTAGTCATGTGACCTCTTGGGGAGGTGAGCAGTTGTACTGAAAGCTGCAGCTATCAACACTTCCTGGAATGCTTTTCTCCAGTATGTTTTGTAATCAGCAGAGTCTTTCCCAGTTCAAAGTACAGAAAAGGAGATCAGGATTACAGCCACCACTGCTTCTCTCCAGGCTTTCAGGCACTAAGGTAAGACTTTGCCAAGACCTGGGCTGAGCTAACAGGCAAGTATATGACATGCCAGGAATCAATTCATAGCTGGCATCTCATTCATTCTGCATTTAATATTCTGCAAAGAACTCTACTCATTAAACATATTTATACTGACATGCCACAATTGTGTATTGACCTATTTCATGCAATGCTACTTAAGTCATTTTTTAGAGATTAATATTATTATTTATAAACAGTATATAGCACCAACATATTATGCAGCACTGTATATTAAATAGGGGTTGCAAATGACAGGGAGGTACAGGCAGTGACACAAGAGGAGGAGAGGACCCTGCCCAGAAGAGCTTACAATCTAAAAAATAGAAAACAAAATTCATTCATTATTTTCATTTCCAGCAAGAATAGACTGAATTTCAAGTACATTTATAAAATTGGTGCATGTGTGTGTGTGTGTGTGTATATATATATATATATATATATATATATATATATATATACATATTTTAATAATGTTATTGTTATACAAGGTTTTTATTGCAATATTGCTGGAATGTTTAAATATATATAAATATATATAGACAGTAAGCTCATTTTGTGTGTGGGGTCTTCTGCTCTTTCTGTGTCATTGTATCTCTGTCATTTGCTAGCCCTATTTAATGTACAGCGCTGCTTAATATGTTGGCACTATATATACACAGTTTTAAATATATATATATATATATATATATATATATATATATATATATATATGGTAAATCGGTAGTATGTATAAATTTGTGTATGGATATTGGTTGATAACCTGGCTCATAATCGGTGGTCGAATTCATCTCAAAGGTGATAAGCTGGGTTGAAGTTCGCAACCTGTCCAGGTCACCCAAATTCTTTCATCTAATTAAACCATTTATGGAGCTGGTTTTGTGCAAAGGGACACCGTCCTGGTAGAGCACCACAGAGCCTTTCTCCAGCTGTTACCACAAGGTTGAAAGCTTACATTTGTATAATAGTATTTGTATTCTGTGGAATAACACTACTCATTTAGTGGATACAGCTAAATGTAATAGTTGAGAGATGTGTTCGCAAACGTTTACCCATATGTATGAATTAAGTGTTTTGAGATGTGTTCTTGAGTCTGTGTTCTTTTCATGTGTGGGTTTTCCAAGGATAAATGAAAACATTCCAGAAACAGACAGCTAGGTTAATTGTCCTTGGTCTATGTTGGGAATATGGATAGAGAGTTCATCTGAGACATCATCAATCCATTTCCTATGTACAAGGAACCCTCCAGTGATGTTATTTTCCTTCCCCACTTCTGCTCCCTAGTGAGACTCCATGAGGATACCAATCTGGCGAATAAGGTGGGTGTTCTAACAATTCAAAGCTGCATTTATAAATTGTGGCCATTGCAACAGCTGACTTGTGTGCTGGCGCGCTGTCCTGATGATACAAAATGCCTTTTGTCAACTTTCCCTGTCTTTTCACCTTCAATTCCTCCTTTACTATTATACTTATTAATGTGGAATTATAAGTCCCTGTGATTGTTTGACCCTTTTCAAGAAAGTCAATCTTCACCACACCATGAATACCGCAGAAGACAGAGACCATGTCCTTTATTAAGTACTTTGTGATCCTTGCCTTCTTTGGGGTAGGAGAACCTTTGTGTTTCCATTGTTGAGACTGCTGTTTTGTCTTTGGATCAAAGTGATGGATCCAAGTCTCATCCATTGTTGCCTCTTGAGGATCCTTGAACATGTGGATTCCGCGATCCTGTGTGAATACTTTAAGCACCGCAGGGTAAAGCAATGCAAATCTAACATTTTGTGCAATCAGCTGCTTACATATCGGTGTAAAAGCTTTGCGCTGTTTTGAAGTTTCCAATGAATAGTCCGAAAAAAGCAGAATTCCATTGCCTTCTATAGTAAAGTGGTCTTGCTACCTGAATGATCTCAAAATCTGCTTTATTCATTGAAGGTAAGATATTGCACAATGACCGCCCAGGGAGCAGGTTTATTGCGTTGCATTAGTCCCAGTTCATGGACCCTTTCTATTTTCACAGGGGTTTTGAGCCCTAGGGCCTTGGGTAGCCCAATAGTGCAGAATTTATGAAGATATGCCGCATTATAGGTCTCAGGAACTCCAATTATCCTGAGATTGTTGTGCCTAGACCTGTTCTCCATATCCACCAGCTGGTCATACATAAATTGGTACTGCTCATTCATGCGCTTTTGCTGGGTGCGAGTGGTAAAAAGCTCGTCCTCCAAATCACTAACCCGCTGCTGGAGATCATTTATTTGTTCCCCATGTTTGCCAATTTATTCTGTATTGGGTTGCAAATGTGCCGCCAGAGCCTCCTTAATATTCTCCAATCAACCTGGCTGCAGGTACTGGGAGACCTCCAGAGCTTCATTCGCGCTGCGTCAGCTCCTCTATCTAGTAAGTCACAGAATCGCGGGGTGAAGGCTGGCCGGTACTTTGCGGTGATGAAGCCGGAGTTGCTGCTCACCACCGTTTACCGCATTGGGCGCCTGAACTGGACGTTGTCTCATCCCAGGAGTCAGAAGTTTCGGAATCCATCTTGAAGAAAGTTACATCATTCCAAGTTCTTCAGTAAGAATGTGGTAAACTCTTTCATTTGAAATCCCCACACAATGCTTCTGCTGGTCAATCTTCTGTCTTGGAGGACAATATTGTGATCTCTGTCAATCATTTCCTGGGTTGTGACATTTTTGGGCGCTCAAGGCCTTTCTTTATCACAATGGCTTTTTCAACCTTGTTTGATCTCGACAACCCATCTTTTGACAGTGTAATAAGAAAGAGAATCATCTTTTAACACTTCTTCCATCTCTTTATGGATTTCCTTAGTGTTTAGGCCCTTTAAGTGAAGGAATTTGATGACCGCTCTGTGCTCGATTTTCTCCATCTGAAAAAAAATCACCAACATACAATTTTTAAATTTGTTTTAATAAAAATATATAATAGATATACTTTTTGGTCAAATTTCATCTAAGGCTTTATATAATATTAATTTACAGGGTTTTTAAAAATATTTTCATTATGTATTTGTTAGGCTCACTACTTGTCAAACAGCCCTTGTATTTAGGATTGTAACTGATGCTGAAGCATAAGCATTATAATGAATTTGAAAATAGTAATTATGATTACTTATTATTAAACGGGATTTATATAGCGCCAACATATTTTGCAGTGCTGTACATTAAATAGGGGTTGCGAATAACTGACAGATGCAGACAGTGACACAGAAGAAGGAGAGGACCCTGTCCCGAAGAGCTTGCAATCTAGGAGGTGGCACCAGAGAAGCTCCTTCTACACAGCACAGGGTTCAGAATTAGTTTTAAGGTTGAACTTTAAATGTTATGCTGTTGCCCATCTTTCCTATTCTTGTCATGCTCAGTACTGGGATACACAACATTCTACTTAAAAAAACAGAAGGCCAGCAAACATTTTTTCATGTACTTAATATATGTAAAAAAAATGATTAGCACATAAATATTGATCCAAATGCAGAGAGGGCAAAGGCAAATAAAGAATTTGTCTTGTGCATGCTCCCAAAAGGCCACAACAGACTCTTCTAGCATTAAATATTTAGTGGAGCTCTGAGAATTGAAATTTTTACAGTGAAGATATTTTAAATTTTTAAACTTTTTCTTTTCAGGAACATGCTTTCTAGTCTACATAGACTTTATCCATACATAGTACATTGTAACACCATTCTTGTAGTTTGCCCTCTGAAATATTTAACAATAAATACTCTTATCAGTCCATACAACTGGCCTGTGAACCCAAACAGCACACAGATAGACATCAGAAACAACAATGTGCTGCATATCAGCCATCTTCACCTGCTGCAGCCTTGCCTTGTTTTTTTCTTTTACACTTGCTTTTTTTTAGTATGTGCAGGTTTACAGAAACTATTATTAATATTACTATTTGTATTAATATTAATAATCTGTATTTATAAAGAGCCAACTTATTTTGCAGCACAATATCTTTAAAGGCAACCATTGGTGTTTACATATTTTCATTCCCATTTTTTTATATATATATTTTATACATCCATATATATATGGATGAGTCAGATAAAATATTCTGTCAAAGCATTAATCTGTCTCAACAATTCGTTGTGCAATTTTGTGCCTATTGTGCAACTTTCTCAGATATATAGATATGTTAGATAAATGATGCCTCTAAGCAAAGAGTGTTGGCTGTCTCTTCAGCTAACCCATATTGCTCTGCAAATCCTTTGGCATATACTATTTAAATATTAATATTATTATATTTAATAATATTAATTATTAAATATTTATTATTAAATATTTTTAATATATTTTGTTTATAATATTTTAAATTCACTCAAAGCTAATATAGTTTTTCTTTAAAGCAGTACAGTTTAAGCAGACAATCACTTTTAGAAATGGCACAATAGTGGTATTGCAATAACGCCTGGCCTGTTGCTCTTGGGATGGACGGTGGCACAGTTCCAGGTGATGTCAAACATTCTGTGTAGGTCTGGACTGAGGGTCTCCTTGGCCTTTAATATCACAGACTGACAATGGGACTTTAAGCATCCATGCATTGGTCAGTCCCCTACCAGGTCACAATGCTATCATGGAATCTGTAGCCGTAGCTTTTAGTTCTAAGATATCATTATTCATTACCTAAAAAAGAAAGCCAGCAACGTAATGATTACTGGGAACAGAGGAATACATGTTAAATGGACATTTTTCAATCCAGTATCAGTCTCTGTTCTCCAGGAGATTTACTTTACAGAGAATAGCACAGACTGTAGCCATCTATACCCTTTATCACACCTATGTCCCATGATTATGACCTGAAGCTTGTTGTTTTCATGCTACTCAATTGAATATTCGGACCCTCGGGTCCTAAAGCAATAAAACCAATCATACATAAATAGATATATAAAACATTTTAAAAATATTTATATGTTTGCTAATGCTGAACCCCAGGCAAACCACTAAATACATAGTCATGAATGTAAAAAAAAAAAAAGTCTTTTGATGCAGGCTTTACTATCGATCAGCACAGTCAGGTCCTGCGTTTCTCTGCAGACTACACCCAATCTGGGCCAAGATCAACCCTGAACCTGTGATTGGGCAATGAGTAAATAGCAAAAGACTGATAAGGTCATATCATTGCTTTATTCTCATGAAAGCATGGTGAAAGAGCCTGATATCACTGCTAAATACAAACAAAATTGGCATTGAGTTATATTGGCCTGAATCCCTTAAAAAAAAGAATGCAGTAGCTACATTTAATATGATCAGTTAGTATTTGAACAATTTTGGGAAACAAATATGGGTAACAGGTGCTGCTGAAATGGATTTATTTCTTGGGAGACATATACAGCAAAGTAGTACCAACTGACTTTACCACATTGACACATTCTGACCTTATCAGAAGGTCATGATAAGTAAGCACATTATGTGTACAATATGATAAAGTCAGTGGCCACCACTCTCCTGTATTTGCTTTCTAAGAAAAAAACGTTTTAGCAGCAGGTAACGCATGTTTCATTGGGCTCTGTATGGTCTGAGACCCAAAGGTTAACCGCTGGTGGTAGCAAGTTTTTTTTATGAAAGTGTCTAAACCAGCTTTTCTCAACCTCATTACACCTAGAGAACCCTGGAAATAATTTCCAGATCTCGGGGAGCCCCTTTTAAAACCATAGAAGCCAAGTCCTACCTACCTTCATTGGGGGTCAGAAGAACAAGGAATGTCCCTCTTTCAAATAACTAAAAAGATCCTTGGTGTCATGCTACTGACTCTACCAAGTGGCATTGGCCATGAAACCATGAAGTCACCTTTACATGAAAGGTCAATCTGCTCAAGCAGCCTATGGAGAACCTTAATTGTTCCATTGAAACCCTAATTGAAAATAGCTACTCAGAACAATTAAAATTATACAATATATACATTATTATGATGGAGTAGTATTCATTCCAAATTAAGGTGTGGCAGAGAATTTTATTTTTAGTAAAATTCAGCATGCTTCATAATGTCATACACAACAGAACCTTATCCTAATACCATTGTCCCTGCCATAGCACCATACCCAGCACCATGCAAACAGTCAGGGGGTCAGGTGATGCACCTGATGGTGAATGGGCTATGTGGCAGTTTAAGTGTAGTACAATCCATCCTTCATTTCTTTCAGTGGGGCTGCCTAAAAAAAGTTGACTTGGGTTAGATTGTTTAGTATTTATTCAGCAAACCACAAAAAGGTGCCAGAAGAAAAGCAGCTAAGTGCATAGTGCAGCAAAATGAATGAAACAGCGGTATGCTGCACCTCCAGTTGATGATGGGTTGCCAACCACTTGGTACTCTGCTAATTACAGAAGGTTAATATCAAGACAGATTCTTACATGCACAGATTGGTGTGAAGCCATATTTTATTTTTTTTGGAAAACATTCTGAAAGCTTAAACCCTCTATCTGTATTTGATAACCAAAATCATCTTTTATCATCGCACTGTCTGATGGCCTTACCTACATTTCAGGATGGATTACAAGAAGATAGCAGATGATGTTGCACAGAAGATTTTATCATATCATGAAGATAACTCGGGCTGGAAACTGGCCAAATCTTCAGTGAGTATAAATCACCTTGATGAGAACAATCTACAGAAAATGATGTCTAATGCAAACTGTGTGTTTTTTGCAGAACAATATTGTTGTTTCATGGAAACCATCCAATGAATACTCAGGAAATATGTAAGTAATGATTGGTGTTACTTAAACTTCTTCTGCTTGCTTAGAGGTCCACAAATTTCGACCAAATATCTGTCATGTTTTATTTTTGTAGATTGATAGATGTTGAAATCAATTTTGTCCTTAACTCAAACAGCATGGATGGCATTTAAAATAAAACCATCCTCCCCCCCCCACATGGGTTATCTTGTGCTACACAAAAGTTTATCCTTCATGTTAGTGTTTCTGGACCTTTTTAACATGGGGAAATCCCTTAAAAGAACTTTTATGTCTTCAGGTAACCACTTCTATATAATAAATACACAGCCCACAGTACATTAGCATTGTGGTCAGTGAGAAGAATTCTTCTTACATTGCTGGCCAGTGGGAAAAATGTCACCCTTAGCTAAAAAGATCATTGGTATCTATTAAACTTTGCTGAGATGCACAAATTGCTCGTTTCCCAAGGAACGTCTAGAAGTCCCCAGGGGAACCTTGGCTGAGAAACACTGCTTTATGTTGTACAGAGCCAAGAGTGAGAATGGTTGATTAGTTTAGCAAAAGACAGCTGGGTAGAGCTGACACCGGCCCATACCAGGACCAAGAAGCTGAGTGCATTCTTTGCAGATTCATAGGTGCTATTCAGTACTTTCAGAACCTTAAAAGGGATACAACATGGGAAAGTTAGCATGTATTGCAAAGCTCTAATGCACACATTTTTAATCAATTATAACTGCCAATTGCAAACTGTGCATCCTGATTACAGAATCGCATATTTATTACATAAGACTGTTTTATGCTTGTTGGCTGTGTTCACTGCAGTGTAGAGAAGCAATGAAGCTGATTTACTTTAGCAAAGTGAATAATTTCTCTTCAAGGGTTAATTCAGTTAGCGTAGTGAATGCGACTTCAGCCATCCAAAAATGTGCAAGTGAAAAACAGTTTTTTTGTTATTTTTTTTGTGACCAGGAATTCTTTACATGGTGAATTTTCAGCACAAGGTTTAACTATTCCTTGCAAGGTGATATTTCACTTTGCTTAGTAAATCAAAATCCTATTGTGTAAGGCTTAGGGACCAATGAGAAAATGTTACTAGAAGATGGGGCTAAAGGAACCAAAAAGCCCTCCTCTGAACCAATTAGAATGGCAGGTGTATATTTTTGCAGATGATGTCTATACAATCATCCTGTTTTGTATGTAAAAGAACAACATAGCTAGGTGTTTGTTTAAGGTCCATTTTACTTCATACATATTTTTTCACTTGAAAATCCAGATACCGTGGAGAAGGGATCATTGAAGAGGTGCCAGAAAAGGTCATCCAATTCATGTATGTTGATGAACACAGAAAAAAGTGGGACAAAGCCTTGAAGTCGTACTCTGTCCTAGAGCGCATTGACCAGGTCAATCACCTTTTACCTATTCTTGGTATAGGTTTACCTTTGGTTTTAAAAAAAACATATCACATGTGTCACAAATACCACAAAAGTGTTCATAGAAAATAAGATTTGTAATCTCTATTTTGGTCACCCCATAAAAAAATCACTAATGGTGACCATTATAGATGGTGGGTGATCCAGGGGAATAAAAATCATCAACATGCCATGGAGTTTGACAAGATGGGGCAAGATATGTCAAAAGGCCTATTGACAATGTATTCTACAGCCACCTGCTTCCTATAAGCACTAATATATAATAGGGAATTACTGTGACTGGTTAAAGTGAGAATCTGATTGTCCCAACATTTATTTGTATTTTCTCCCTCTAACAGTGACACTTCTGCCCTCTGTCCCCACAGGTTTTGTCTTATTTTTGCTCAGATCAGTTATTTTTCTTTGGACCAGGGGATCTTAACTGAGCCTATCCATACCTTTGGGTGTATGGATACCACTGATAGGGTGTAGATATCAAATTATAGGGGAATGGGCCTGGATATAAAATGTAATATTTTTTTTGCTTCCCCCACCTCTTGGATTGTAAGCTCTTCTGGACAGGGTCCTCTCCTCCTCCTCCGATGTCACTGTCGGTATCGATCTGTATCTGTCAATTGCAACCCCTATATAATGTACAGCGCTTCCTAATATGATGGTGCTATATAAATCCTGTTTATTATTATTATTAATAATATTACAATTAGATTTTGAACACTCTTTTTGGTATGGATTTACTTGAAGGCAATTAATGTTTTAGCTCCCTTTACAACTATTTATTTTTATAAGCATCAGCATAAATGCTTGCTTTGTCTTCTGATATTTGATAGATAATTTCACACAGTAAATTTCTGCTTTTGATGTGCTGTATCACAGTTATCATCCCATGTATATTCAGTCTGGAACGTGCTGGTCAGATTGGCCTGTTTGCAGATCGACATTTGCTAATCTATCACTTACTGTAAACCTTTGCCCTGTTCTTTTTATTTGGATTGGAGTCGTGCTTTAATTTTATTTCTCTAGTGTTGGTGAAATCAGTTTGATCTTCAATATTAATGGTGTTTTTTTTTGTATTAATGTGCTGTTCTTTTTTTAGGACACCTTGATCTGTCATACCCTTACACATAGTTATGGTATGGGTCTTATTTCATCCAGAGAATTTGTGGATCTTGTACACATCAGGAGGTATGATGAAGGAGTCGTCACTACTAACTGTGAGTATGTTGTATTTTTTGGGGGGTTTAGGAGTCAAAAATAAGCTCAAACTAAACAGACTAAATTATAAATTCTCCTTTTGGCCCAGCACTATATATACTTCCTGCAGTAATGTCTGTAATGTAGGAAATGGTGGTTCAGTGGTTAGCACTCTTGGCCTTTGCAGCGCTGGGTCCCAGGTTCGAATCCTGGCCAGGAATCTATTTGCATAGGTTTCCTCTGGGTACTCCCTTTTCCTCCCACCTTCCAAAAACTTGCAGTTCAGGTAATTGGCTTCCCCCAAATTGACCTAAGACTCTATTAATGACATATGACTATGGTAGGGGCATTAGATTGTGAGCCCCTTAAAGCAGGGGTGTCAAACTCAAATACTCAGAGGGCCAAAATTAAAAACGTAGACAAAGTCACGGGCCAACCTTGAAACTTATTGAAATATTTGATGAACATTTTCCTTCTCATTAGATGTAAACCCTTTTCATATGGAAACAAAGCGGTTTTGCTTCACATTCAATCTGAAACAAGCTTATAATAGAGAAAAAGGCATAACATTTTTTTTAATTTTATTATGATTCCTGCTATCCAAAATACTAGTCTCAGCCTTTGCAAAATTTGAAACACCAAACCCTGGGGCTGTGCTGCTGACGTCCTGCTTGTCAGTTCACCTCACACACTGAACCACCAATCTGGAGGTTTAGTGTTTCCAATTCCTAAGCATACAAAACATCTTTTCACAAACATTGCAAAAATTGGGACAGAGTTTCATTGTCTATTCACTCATCCCCTACCACCCAATATAACTACACCACCAGTGATAGATTGGACTGCATTGGACAATTTGGATAGGTTAAATATACTTTGATACAGCAATTGAAATCTCTCAAAATTTGCAAAGGCTGAGACTAGTATTTTAGATGCAGGAGGGATTGTTTGAATCCTGCTAACTTGCTTACACAGTATAGTTAGACCTCATGGTTGAACTTTAGGGATGCACTGCTTTAGCCATCCCCAGTAAATCTGTACACCATTATCCTAAATATATATTTCTGTCTGTAATGGTCTCCTGAGGAAGCCTAAAGGTGAAACGCGTTGGGATCTATTTGCATCCTTCTGAATATTAGTAGGATTACCTTGTCTAGATTAGAGATAACAAACCACCCCACCTTGTTTTGGGTTACGATAAATGGTGTTTTTTTGTACAGTATAAAAGAATATATTTGATGTATTGTTTGTAAAATATTATTTAGTATTTATAGTTTCACTGTATTTAAGTCCCCTAACTGTCCCCTGAACATTAGTGAATTTTATGACTAAACATTTTGCCACAACAAACAAATACCCTGTCTTTTTCTTCTCTTTACCACATTGAGTACTACATTACTATAAGGGTATGTGGCCTTCTTTATATTAGCAGAGGTTGATCAGCATTTTTCCTCCTTTTAATTTCAGTAATATGATGGCACTATATAAATACTGGATGATAATAATATACTGAGGCTCCATGTGATGGCAGCAGGTGCTGAGACTTCATGATGACAATTCCTGTTATCTATTGCATGGCTTACATTATCTACCCGAAGATGAACTCTCTATTTCCGTGCACATCCTGTATATTTTAATACCATATCTGAGCAACTTGTGACCACTTTGGAAATATTTATACTGAAAAATGTAAGATTTCCCATCACTGATTATCCCAGGTGTCAATGGTCATCACAACAGGGAATGCAGGAGGGATCATCAACAAAATATATTGGCTTTTCTTACACTTGGTTCTAAATGACTCCTTACACTTCCCCCCAGGCTTACCTAGGGAAAAGTAATATATCGTGGTAACTGCAATATCCAAGTCCATCTAAAATTCAGTTTCCTTTGTACAGATGTCAGATCACTGTCCCTGAAAGATCATTCATGATCATTCCCAGTGACAGATAAACAAATGAGAGCTGTACACACAGGGCCATTCTGTTCTATGGAGCAGGGAGGGGTTAGGATTAATGAGTGGCACACGGCCGTGCTCTTCTCCATAGGAATGCACAGCGGTCCACCCTGCAATACAACATTGGGAGAGCGCTGTACACTTGTCAGGTTTTTACCCCAAACAAGCATGGCTGTTGTTCTCTGGCAACAATCATCTGACGTATACAGAAATTTACACCATTTTTATTGTAGGGAGACAACATGGCAGTACTTTCCCTGTAGAACAAACAATGTTGTCAGGACCAACAGGTTATATAGCTGTGATACAAGGGGGTGTCATTGCTCCGGCTAGCTTCCTGATAATAACAATTGTAAACGGTGCCTGTAATATGTTTGATGTCACCGCTACTTGTAGTGAGTGCATATGGCTGAAGTGCATATGGCAATGCAGGAGAACACTTAGGAAACAGTTGTCACCCTATAACAAATGATTATGTACTTTAGGGCATATACTGGGATTTTTAAATTAAAGCTGCATTTTAAAGTGAGGAAAAGCTTTTTTTGAAATACAGTGATTGTAAGCTCTTCTGGGCGGGGGTCCTCTCCTGCTCCTGTGTCACTGTTTGTAACTGTCTGTAATTTTCAACCTCTATTTAATGAACACCCCTGCGTAATATGTTGGCGCTATTTAAATCATGTTTAAAATGAATATTTAATAATAACATGGTAAAGCTTGTTTAAGACTTCAGTGATTTATGTTAATTAATTTCATTAATTAAAATCACTTTGCAATGTTTTCTTTTGACATGAAAAATGTATTTGTGTTTATCAGTAAAGAAAAATTAAAAAAAAAAGCATTAAATCCACTTTAAATAAATGTTCTGTTACAACTGAATTTTAAAACTTGCAAGGAAGTGCCATAGGAACTTTATTCTAATACAGCTCAGCTCTGTGGCTGGTGATTGCCCCCTAGTGGTAAGAGTCAGTATATGTTGAAGGTAAATGTTTATTCTTTTATATTTAAGCATTTTTTTTTTCATTTAGCTGTAAGTGTTGAATATGAAAAATGCCCAGTGACTTCCTCTTACGTTCGAGGCTTCAATAACCCATGTGGATATATATGTTCACCGCTGCCTGAGTAAGTACACCAGAGTGTATTTTGCAAACTTCTAGGTTACCTTTAACTGTAAGGTTAAGTTCAGACCTGCTATGGTTTTGTCAATGATGTCTGCTTCTGATATATAGGTTACAAAGTACTGCTCAGAGACAGTAACAGAGTGTTGTTTCCCTAAAACAATAAGTGCCTGAATAGGAATTACAATGGCAGGACCACCAGGGATTATTTTAATAAATGTTGCACTTAGTTGCAAGAAACTGCCAAAATTAACCCTTTCTTGTCATATGCAACTGCGTTAAAGTAAAATTTTTCTATCTCTACTGTAGAGATCTCGGGTGTTTGTTCATTCGTAAGTTTTTTCATAAAACTTTTGGACAGGACTGCGCCACAATCTTCAAGTAAATTGGCCACACAGGTGTGCAATCTAATTAAAAGGGTGCACTAATCTGAATGCAGAGAGCTGGGGTGCTCCAGGGATGCCCTAGGGGAGTGATATCCCCCTGTTCATGACATCAGCATATTAGCTTCCCCGTCACCATGCCCAAATGCCAGGCCAGCCAGATCACCACATTATAGATTGGCAGATAATGTTCACTACATAGGCTGCTATTATTATTGGGCTACCATAGAGGCTACATAGCCTACCATTTTAAAAACCCAGATTTGCACTTTTGCCACCAATGCCGTTCTCCAAAACTGGCACTCGCACACATGTAGGCCTATGGTTGCTAAACACCATTGTTAAGATGGTGACTATAGCTAGAAAAAGTAGCAATCAGTTCTTTTAAGTGAATAGAGCATCTGATTGCTAATTTTCTTTAATTGCAATTTGGCAATCACGCTCATTACATTTTTAGAAATCTGGTAATTGGTAAGTAGTGATCAGAAAAAAAAAGCTATTTCTTTATAAACAGTTCCCGGTGTCTTTAAAACATAGAACCACAAACACATAGAGGTCTATACAGTTAGGTCCATAAGTATTTGGACAGAGACAACTTTTTTTCTAATTTTGGTTCTGTACATTACCACAATTCATTTTAAATTTAACAACTCAGATGCAGTTGAACTGCAGACTTTCAGCTTTAATTCAGTGGGTTGAACAAAAAGATTGCAAAAAATTTTAGGAACTAAAGTCTTTTTTTTACACAATCACTTCATTTCAGGGGCTTAAAAGTAATTGGACAATTGACTCAAAGGCCATTTCATGGCTGGTGTGGGCAATTCCTTCGTTATGTCATTATCAATTAAGCAGATAAATGGCCTGGAGTTGATTTGGAGAGAGGTGCTTGTATGTGGCAGATTTTGCTGTGAACAGACAACATTCGGTCAATGGAGCTCTCCATGCAGGTGAAACAAGCCATCCTTAAGGTGCAAAAACAGAAAAATCCATCCGAGAAATTACTACAATATTAGGAGTGGCAAAATCTACAGTTTGGTAATCACGAGAAAGAAACAAAGCACTGGTGAACTCAGCAACGCCAAAAGACCTGGACGTCCACGGAAGACAACAGTGGTGGATGATCGCAGAATCATTTCTATGGTGAAGAGAAAACCCCTTCACAACAGCCAACCAAGTGAACAACACTCTCCAGGAAGTAGGCGTATCGATATCCAAGTCCACCATAAAGAGAAGACTGCATGAAAGTAAATACAGAGGGTGCACTGCAGGGAACAAGCCACTCATAGGCCTCAAGAATAGAAAGACTAGATTGCACTTTGCTAAAAAAGTTCTGGAAAAACTTTCTTTGGACAGATGAAACCAAGATCAACCTTTACCAGAATGATGGCAAGAAAAAAGTATGGAGAAGGCGTGGAACAGCTCATGATCCAAAGCATACCACATCATCTGTAAAACATGGCGGAGGCAGTGTGATGGCTTGGGCGTGCATGGCTGCCATGGCACTGGGACACTAGTGTTTATCCATGATGTGACACAGGACAGAAGCAGCCGAATGAATTCTGAGGTGTTCAGAGACATACTGTCTGCCCAAATCCAGCTAAATGCAGTCACATTGATTAGGAGGCGTACCATGATACAGATGGACAACGACCCAAAACATACAGCCAAAGCAACCCAGGAGTTTATTAAAGCAAAGAAGTGGAATATTATTGAATGGCCAAGTCAGTCACCGGATCTGAACCCAATTGAGCTTGCATTTCACGTGTTGAAGACTAAACTTCGGACAGAAAGGCCCACAAACAAACAGAAACTGAAAGCCGCTGCAGTAAAGGCCTGGCAGAGCATTAAAAAGGAGGAAACCCATCATCTGGTGATGTCCATGCCATGGCATGACTACAGGCTGTCATTGCCAGCTAAGGGGTTTCAACCAAGTTTCAGAAATGAAAATTTTATTTTCAGCTTTTTAATTTGTCCAATTACTTTTGAGCCCCTGAAATGAAGTAATTGTGTAAAAAATGCTTTAGTTAGGCTTTTAGTTCCTCACATTTTCCTGCAATCTTTTTGTTCAACCCACTGAATTGAAGCTGAAAGTCTGCAGTTCAACTGCATCGGAGTTGTTTTATTTAAAACTAATTGTGGTAATGTTCAGAACCAAAATTAGAAAAAAAGTTGTCTCTGTCCAAATAATTATGGACCTAACTGTATATTAAGCTGTAAATCTGACATTACCAGGTGGAGAATCAATTACCACCATTGAAACACATAGACCTGGGAGACTCTTCACCAGGGAATATTTCAGTGAATGTCAGATTCACTGCTTTATAAATGGGCTCCGTAAGGACATGTTTCATCAGAAACAATTGTACAGCACAATCATGCAAAATATCCTCCTCTAAAATAATGTTTTATCATCTATTTGTGTAATGCAGGAATCCGGCACATTCTAAGCTGGTGGTCTTCATCCAGCCGGAACTCGGTGGTCTTCTCCCACGATCTGTGGTGGAATCGGCATTACCCAGCAATGTTACCAGCCTCATCAGTGGTGCTCGGGCAGGAATCAAAAATTATTTCAAAAATTGAAGCTGAATTATTGTGAAATGTGATGAATGCCATTACCTGGGAGGAGAGAGAAGATTCAATGCTGAATATTAGGCTACAGGAAGAACAAACATAAATATAAAAGGACCGTGTCACTCCAGTGTGACGTCCTGCCAGGTCTCTGCGATACAATGATTGGGACAACAAAAAACACATCGGACAGATTTCTAACCAGGACCAAATCACCCCCTGAGAGGGACCCATATCTGAGATTTCCACTCACAAGCTAAACATCTGACAGATAATAAATTATTACATCTTTTAATGTATTTTTTAAATCTAAGCTGTGATCATTTGTCTTAGTATTTACCTCTTGCATTCCCTGCACAGCAGAACCCTGAGTGGCTGAGTGAGAAGCTGCACAAGGCGGCAATCTGTTGTGCTGAAGGGCAAAAAGCATGCTGATAAAAGTAGAGAGCAGAGTGAGAAAGAGGAGGAGTTCATAGATCTCACACCTATTCTATAGACATAAACATGATGGATCTGATTTAATAAAGACTATTATGGAAGAACCTGGGTGATTCTGCAAACCTGAAAAGGATTTTGCCAATTTATAGCAACTTATTTTAACAACTTCATTCCAGTTTGCTGGATCTCCTAGATTTCCCATGATAGTTTATTTTCTCCAGTCTTAAAGAGCTTTATTAAATCATGCCAAGTGATCCCACCATGCTTGTTTATTTCTCTTCCTTTGAATATCATTGGTCAAGCTTGGAAACAAACACATATGTTTCTTTCTGTCTGTTTTTACACCATTCAGCACAAATAAATATTAAAGTGGACCTTTCATTAGATATCTTTGTGAATTTATTTATGATGTGTCACAATATACAGCAAATTTCTGTATTGTCTGTATTTATACTCCTGTTTTTTGTACTCTATGGGCCTGGGTCAAGATTGGAAAAGATAGGCTAACAAGAGCAAACCTAGAATGAATTTCTTCAAAACCATTAGTTGATAGTAATACTTGGGCCAGATCCATTCAAGGTTTGCTGGATCACCCAGGTTCTCCCACAATAGTACCATATATCTTCCCAAGTTTTGTCACCCTGCTGTCATTTACCATCAGGACTACAGATTACCATTAGTCAAATCAGAAGGGCCGGTCATTCTTAGCAACCGCGTGGCTAATCTCTGATTTCACACCAAGGTCCAGATGAAATTGAACTTTAATATTTTTCAGTTTTTGTGTTTAATCTTTTATTCACTTGTATATATCGCTTGTGCCGGTTTTTCTTTTCTTAGGCCATAAATCTGTAAACTTGATCTCTGATTGTATTAATTGGAATATTGCAGCCACATTAAATGCCCAACCTGTGCACCCTGCTATTCTTTGGATGACAGCTATGGGTACAGACATTTTACTTAAGGTCAGAATTGCAGCGGTTGCAGTAAATGCTACGTGTATCTGAGTGGTGGCTACTACCCTGTTTCCCCAAAAATAAGCTATACCTCCATGTATACAAATACATGGAGGTGCTCATTTAAGGAAAGCTCTATTGCTAGACCTGAGAAATTGGGGACAATGGTTCCAAAGGAATTGGAGTCACAAGAAAATCATGATGGATTTTGGAGAGTTATGATGTTTCAGAATGTGATGATATGACTATATTTGAATAAATGTTAATTTTGTTCTTCAAGAATAAATGTCAATTCTTGTTCATAAAAAATAAGACATCCCCTGAAAATAACCCCTAATGCAAAAATGAATATAAGACAGGGTCTTATTTTGGGGCAAACAGGGTATGAGTGTGTAAAGAATTAATAATGTTGTGATGGTAGAGCCAGGCTAGTGGACATGGCAGTGCCCTGGATAAGGGTTGCCACCTGGCTTGTATTTTACCAGCTTGGAAAATAAAAAATTGGCATTGTTGCCCTAGTTATTCATAGAAAAACAAGGCTGGTATTTTTTCCCAAAAAGGGCGATGGCAGCCTTGAAAATGTTATTCCTGCAATGGTGTCATGAGCACCCACAGTGCTCACCTATGTTGCCACCATCAGGTAAGTACGTTTGCATTGCATGGCACAGCTGACTGAATTCTCCTTTTTTATATATTTGTTTAGGAAGACATGACAGGTACTCTTTTCAATATGTTTTCCATGCAGAACAATAATAAGTAATATCATGATTACTGAGCCAAGCTGCTGGGAAAGGCGGGCAAATCACCGCCACTAAGTCTAAGAGTCCGTATCCCTCCGCCAAGGGGGACGCCACTGACACTGCGGAAGGGTACAGCGTTGCTATGAAGTGCTGAGTCTAGGAGAGGCAGGAGTGGGACATGCTGGTATAGGAGGACGCTGCTGCTGGATGGAGAAGCGGAATATGAAGTGCCCGGCTCTGCCACCGGGCTGAAAGAAAGAAGCCATTAGGAATTTCGTGCTGATTGCGGCCAAGAGCGATGTCTGCTACTTTAGGTACTTTAGGCTGAATTTTAGGGGAACTTCACTGACGGCAAACGTTACGAACTTTTTTTTTTCAACGTTACAGATATATATAAGCTGATTGGTTTCCTATTCTTTAACTCAAAATTCCATTGGCTGATGACGGTTACACAGGAAATAGGTTAGACAAAACTTCTGGGTTACGCCGATTGGCTGCGTGTGTATGATTCTAAATGATGATTGGCCGCATTTATTCTCTTGCTTATCTGCTCGCTTCGTGATTGGTTATTTACCCACGTCTGAGATTGTTACATTGTTTGAATCTGTGAAGAGTGCAGCGGATGTATATGGAGAGGGCCTGGTGTGCTGCTTATCCTGGAGCATTCATTTTATTTGGTTTCTTGTTTTATTTATGCAGACAAATAATACATCAGCAAGCATTAGCTGGA